>NW_020525013.1:0-99634 GCF_003368295.1 Carassius auratus | reverse complement strand
GCAACTTGCGCTTTATGATATCTGAAAACAAAAAAAAGATGTGTCAACTAAAAGAGCAAACAAAAATTGCGAGATTATTAATTCATCCTGCAAGATCGCAAATTACATTTTAATTGCATTTTTAATGCAAATTATAGATCATTTAAATTTTTTAATTTGTGACTCCAAAAAACTGTAAAATTTAAAGATCCCATGAATCCAAATTGAGAGTTTCAGTATATAGCTTTACGTTTTATTTTATATTAAGAAAAAGAAAATGATTGTGCATTTCTATTTTATTTATATATTTATATATATATATATATATATATATATATATATATATATGATATATATATGAAAAAAAAAAAAAGAAACGCACAATCATTTTCTTTTTCTGGATTTTTTTTATTTTCTTAATATAAAATAAAACAAAGCTATATACTGAAACTCAATTTGGATTTCATGGGATCTTTAAATATGGCATATACTTTAAGAGTAATACAATAAAAATGAGCAAAAATTTGTGATTCAACTTATACAGTGCAGTACATACAGAAATGTTTGAAAGCGTTCAAGCTGTGCAGGTTCTTGCATTTTAATAACTTACATTCACTTCGTGATTCTCGCTCACTAATTACATGCAAAACCCCTGTCAAAATCACGGGTGTGGAAGTGGGTCTAACCGTTCATTAGACATGACTGACTGCATGATGAACTTCTCACCCTCATCGTGCTCATAGTCATTCAGATGACAAAGAGAGAGGGGGAAGAGGGAAAAAAGTGTGTTGTCATAAGCGTCACCGGGGAAGCTTATGCTGAAAGCTCCAGAAGCGCGGTGAGAAAAATAGACAGAGGCGGGTGGGCCAATCTGTTAGCGCTACACGACACCTGTCCACTGTGTAATTGGTCGGAGAGGGAGAGAAGAAAAACAGAGGGGGAGAATTGCTCGGCACACAGAAGGCCATGCTTAAAGTCGTAATTGAAAACAATGGATGGCAGCCCAGATGTGCACCATATATCAGAGCCCAAAAGGATTGGGCTAATTTTCCTCCACCGGCTGCTGGTGTTTCCTTTTGGGCTTTTGTGACTGAGTACTCACACTCCACTCACAATAGTGGATTCCCACAGCATCCCTCCCATTCTAAATACAACCTTTTTTTTTCTTTTAAATCAAAGAGGTTGATTGCAAAACACTTGGTGCTCCCTTCGGATGTAATCAGAATGATCGAGTGAGGTGTGGGAGAGAGAGGGAACAAGCAAGTGGAAGAGAGAAAAAGGAGGACCTTGGAGATTGCCAACATATGGATAGAGAATGAAGCAAGAGAGGGAAGCAAAAGGGGAAATGGGGAGAGAAAAAAGCTTTTCCATTTCCAAAAGTGTAGTAAAAACTTCAGGGTGAAAGAGGCCTAAAGGTCTGACACTGTAAAACTTTAAACAGGCTTCATTCCTCGCGTTCCTCTGCTGGATTAACAGCACAGGTCTGGGGCAACAGGTCTGGAGTTCAACAGTTGGGCTTTTACTGTCTGTTCTTTCTCCTGTAACTGTCAACAAGTCTAAGACTCTTAACTAGAGGACACGTGTGCTTCAGGTGCTACACAGACTTTCATTTCATTTCCCAATCCTTCTAAATAATAAAGTAACACTGGAACAATTAATCATGATTAATCTTGTGTTTATTTTTATTTTTTGCATGAGACAAAAGGAAATTTGTTTAATTTGTGTGGATGAGTCTTGTATCAGAACATTTGTTTATCACTCACAGGACTGACTGATTAAAAACTGCGGTAAGACATATACCGTATAATGCATTATAAAAGTCGTTTTAATGCATTAATTATGCCTTTTAATGCACCTTACAATTATTTCTGAGATTGTACAATGCATTATAACCACATTGAATAAATTTTAAAACATCGATTCATTTTTAAACTATGCATTTTAAATTCGGTTATATTTAATTACGACAAGATATAATGTACTACAATGCACATTATCAACAATTATAATGCATTATAGCATTTAATAACCCTTTATAATTCATTACACAAAGGCTGTAAGTGTTACCAAATTGGCTAAAATAACATAAAAGTAACTTACATAATCTAACATTAAACTAACCAAACATTTTGAGTTATCACACGTTAGAGTACATACACCACTCATCAAGACAATAACCGTGTTTGTGTTCATCAATACATATGCATCCATGTAATGGGCCATAAAATGCATCGGAGTTCAGTAAAATAACGCTTCAGCTGCACAACACATTCAATTTGATTTTGTGAACGATGCAATTCAGCGACAGCAACAACATCAGTCCAGACCGTGAATACAGATAAACAGCAAATTCAGTGGATCTGATGAGCATGTATTTATTAAGATTTAGCAACCGGATGGTAGAAAGGTGCATGTAGCAATTTACATGAAATGTCATTTCTTTTTTGCTGCCTATTTTGCTTTTTCCTTTGTGGCCTCACAAGACCTAATTTGACATTTCGGCCAAATCACAGTACACAATAGCCGTGACTCGCTCTGAAGAGACCCATGTGGTGCATCAGGACCCAATGATGTGTAATTAAGTCCACAAAGGCTCAGTGTATTTGCATGTGTTCCGGAATACTGGGCTTATGACTGAACAGCACTAACAAAGGAACTTGAAGACCTCCAGGCTGCTGGGTTGATTGATAGGGAAAAATAGAAAACTTGTACTGCTGGAGGACATATTAATGTGTCCAGATTGAATCTTCTGCAAAACACTGACAACAGTATGATTGAGGCCAGATCATCGTCAAAAGCTGCATTAAAAGAGAGTAAAGGAGATCTCCAAACTCTTATGTATGCCTACCACAAAACAATGAAGGAAAGAGCAGAATAAATAAATAATAAAAGTAACAATAATTGTCAGTTCTTTGCCCTCTGGTTTGAAATCAGATCCATTAGAGAGCCAAAGGCAGAAGATTTCAGCCTTGTAAAAGTCAAAGCTTGACAAGTAGTCAAAGCACCAGCTGTGGCCTCCAGGACTGTGAATCAGAAGCCTTGGGCTTCACCGTTAGGAAAAAAATGCAATGCAATATGAGTATCTGCATTACTAAAACTTCTGTCAAAGTCATAAAATCCCAGCTTATCGGCTTCTGATATTTTCCTCACATCGATCTAACACTGCTTTTCATGTCGACCAGGTAGATAGAAACTAGCTTGAGGATTATGATAAAGCCATTAATCTTTCATGTTTAAGCCTTGAAATGCTCTTTGTTTGTTTCTCTCTTTCTCTCAGGTTTTTTATTGATGGGGTGTCTAGCGGCGTTATTCTAGACAGGCGGACATGTTTCTTTGTTGCTAAAGCAACAAAGTACATGCTTAATTAATGTAAATCAACAAATATTAACTAACAATTGTTCTGTACTAAAACTATTCAGACAGAGAGATGCTGAATGTTTGAAGCTGATAGAATCAAACCACCATCAAATCATAATCTATAAAATAAAATAAACTTAAAAGAAGAATAAAAAAAAAAGTATTCATCCCAAATTTTACATCATTATATATATATATATATATATATATATATATATATATATATATATATATATATATATATATATATATATATATATATATATATATATATATATATATAATTATTAGCAAACGCTTATATCCAAAGCAACTTACAGTGCATTCAGGCTACAGTGCATTCTTTTACCAGTACATGTGTTCCCTGGGAATTGAACCCATGACCTTTTGCATTGCTAACGCAATGCTCTACCACATGAACACTAATTAGTACAAGAAACAGAATTAGAATAAATACAGGTGGGTTCCAAGCTAACAGACATGAAATAAAAACGTCACAATTCTTAGTTGTTGATTTTTAAAATAAATAGTCTATTCAAAATAATAAATAATAATAATAATAATAATAATATTTCCACAAAAAAACTAAAAGCCACACAATTCTCCTTTTTTGGTTTATAAAACAAATAACCAATTCAAAATAAATAATTAAATCCAAAAATTTGATACAAAAAATTAAATAATAAAAATCTAGCAGTTGAAAACTGTACTTATGGACTGCACTATATGGTTTTGTAAATGGATTTTATAGTAAAAGTCTGCTTCAACCGTTTGCATCTCTACTGTCAAAATAGAAGAGTGCTAAACTAAAGGCTCATGGTCATACTGGAGGATGCTGAGCTTCTGTCATTCACATGCGGATGGATAGATCTTAACTACAGTCACTCCTTCAGAAACAACAGGCAACAGAAACAAAAAAGGATGGAAAGTAAAAGCTCGCCAGGGAGAACTTCCTGCAAGCTTTTCACAGCCTTGCTGTGTTTGTGAATGGTAGGGGTGTTGTTCCAAAGCCCAGAATAAACCGAACAGCACAGGAAACATATTTCAGGAAATGGAGAGATGCAAGCGTGCAAAAAGAAAGAGAGCGACTGACAATACTGAAAAGGAGAAAAAGAGAGCCAGGGGAGATGAAAAAACAAACAAACAGTTGGCAGGATAGTCTAAGTTTGCATACGTGGTTATGGTCCTTAATGTAACCCCTAACATTTCAGAGGCAGCGCTTTTTCATCATCACAGTGTGTCTGCTATATAGATTTAATTTATAAATGTCACCTTTCTAAACATAGTGATTACTCATGGCTCAGCTCTCCCGGCCACGTACAGGCGACCTTTACGCTTATTTCAGGGGAAATGAAAATATTTTTGAAAAGTTACTTTTATATAAACATCAGCCAGAACGAACGTGAAGACATTTCTCAATTGGGTCAGAGTAAGCAAGCAAAGGCCATGACGGAGTATGCATTTTAATAACATTTACAGGATATGGTATTTACATTTGCATGCATATCTATCTGTCCGTCCATCTAAACATCCATTTGTCCATTCATCTATCTATCTATCTATGCATCTATCCACTGTCCCCTCTATCAATCTGTTTCATCTATGCATCTGTCCATTAATCCATAATGTATCTATCCATCCATGCATCTATCCATCTATAATATGTATCATCAATGCTTCTATCCGTCCTAAGATCCCATTCTTCAAACTATCCTTCTATCCATCCACCTGTCCATGCATCCATCAGTTTATCCATCCAGCTATCTATCTATGCTTCTATCCATCCATGATCCCCTCTATCTATCCTTCCATGCATGCATTTTTCCATCCATCTACCCATCTGTCCATCCATTTACCCTTCAGTCCATCCATCCATCATCCCCTCTATCCACCCTTCCATCATCCATGCTTCTATCTATAAATGTATCCATCATCCAATTTTTCTTTCTACCCTTCTATCCATCCACCTGTTCATGCATCCATCCATTTATCTATCCATTCAGCCATCTATCCATCCATCATCCCCTCTATCCTTCCATCCATCCTTCGATCGTCAATGTATCAGCCATTCCATCCATACATTCTTCTATCCATCCATAAACCCATCCATCCACCCACCTGTTTATCTATCCCTTTACCTATTCATCCATCCATACATACATATATTTTTCCTGTCTGTCCACCCATCATCCATTCACTCAAACAAAACATCACATCAGTAGCGGAATAAATAGCTAAATAAAGGATAGAATAAAAAAAAGATATAAAATCACGTTCCATCCATCCACTAAAACAGAATATCTATATTTTCAATAAATTATTCAGTTGTTCTTAAATATTTAAATTAGGTGTTTGGGATTTCAAAATAAGAAAAGCTGCAACCACATCCCAGGAATTCACAGATGTCCCTTTTGTCATTAAAGAAAAAGCCAGAGAGAGGTCGGGGGTCAGCAGTGTGCAAGTGTCAAGTGTATACTGTGGTCATTACCCAAGAGGAGCCCAGTGCAGGGCAGAAAGAGTTGTCATTTCCCAATCTTCTCACTTTTAAATAATGCATGGGAATTGTTGAAGCATGAACACACAGTCCCAGACGGTTGATATAAAAGTGTGTGCGTTTTGTGTGTGTGTGTGTGTGTATGAGGAGGAAATGCTCTTCTTGGAATAGCTCAGCACTTTGTAATAATTAAAACTGCCACTGCATGCATATTTCATGTGGCGCCAGGAATATTTAGCCATGCATCCCCCACCAGTACCTGCCAAAACACCACCTTGTCTCACATTTATTAAACTGTGCGATAGCACACAAACAATACAGCAGTCACTTTTAGGTCCGTCTTGTAGGAACACATTTTTCCATGATTACTCCTATGATGCAACAGTGTGAAAACATCGCTTGCTGGTCTAATGTTATGAACAGGTGAATGTAATTTATGGAAAAAAAAAGGTTGAAAATTACTTCTTAAAGCACGCTATGCTAAAACTAGCAGAACATATAGATGACGATTCACTTTAAAGGCCAACATAATTTTCCATGAGAACTTAGCATTTAAAAGGGATTTGTCTTGCTCTTTTGAAATAAGTATTTGACATACCAGCTTATCAGAACCATTTATTGAAACCTCTGAAAATTCATTTAGAAATAGGGCTGCAACCACTAATCAACGAAGCCTATAATAAAAGTGGACAACAAATCTCATTATCTAGAAGGCATATGTGCCCTGCATGTGAAGCCACTTTAAAAACAATACATTTTTATATATAAATAAATATAAACGTATACTATAAAAAAATGGATGTGTTTATCTAGATAATCAATTACTAATTTAAATCTTAATTGTCAGATACAACTCAAACAAGATCAGACTTTTCTTAAAAAAAAAAAAAAAGATTTCAGCTCTAGCTATATTTACAGTAAGTGCAGAATCTGGGTATTAGAAGTGCTAATTTTTGGTGGTAATTTTCAACACTCTATATAAAAAATGGCAATAAGTAGTCCATAGGTACATGATTTGGGACACACCTAGTACTTTTTCTACTTCTCCATAGGGCACTGGACAAGATGTGGATGTATTTTTGCTGCAATAACCTTGAATAACATACTAAGCGGACTTCTGGGAATAAAATATGCAGCAAAAGGTTCAATACGGCTCTTTTAAATCCAGGCAGGTCCATTCTTCCGCTGGAGCAGCTCATTATTCCAATAGTTCATTGCGGAACATGTGGCCTTACAATGACACTAATTTCTCGAGTTACTTAAAATTCCTGCATAGCTGTGTAGGTGTGCCATGCTGTGAATGTTATTAAATGTTTAATAGCGAGCAAGAGAAAGCAGTGTAAATCGGATCTCAGGTAAATGAGCTCAACAGAGAAGAACGAAGGAGAGCCGGCACACGGCTGAGCTCTATACTGCTGAACGGCTCACGCTCCTGCTCCAGGACACCTGCCAGGACACGCCGAGTCCCAGGTTGAGTTGGACTATTATTCAACCTGGGACATATCCATTTGCCGGTGCAAAACCTGTCTGAAGCAAAATTATTAAGCTAAACCAAGTTATTGATTTCAAATGCTGCCTCTAAAAGTTTAAGAGCAGAAACAACAAAAAGGCAGGTGTGACCTACTGGTAAGAGCCTGTGTTTCGTAAAAACACTTGACAAAGATTCAGACAGAGATTATTTTATAATGAGCACTTGTTACACAAGGTTTAAGCAACCCAAAGCACTGAATACTAAATACAGTTGCATCTCAAAATTCGAATGTCATGGAAAAGTTAATTCAGTAATTCAACTCAAATTGTGAAACTCGTGTATTAAATGAATTCAATGCACACAGACTGAAGTGGTTTAAGTCTTCGGTTCTTTTAATTGTGATGACTTTGGCTCACATTTAACAAAAACCCACCAATTCACGATCTCAACAAATTAGAATATGATGACATGCCAAGCAGCTAATCAACTCAAAACACCTGCAAAGGTTTCCTGAGCCTGCAAAATGGTGTCTCAGTTTGGTTCACTGGGCTACACAATCACTATCACACAGTTGTGCACAAGACAGTCAATGACACCCTTCACAAGCAGGGTATGCCACTAACATAAAACAAACGAAATAATGCTAACAAAAACTACATCAAAATAAATAAATACATCTGAAACTATAAAAACAGAAAAAAAAGACTAAAGCCAAGTCACAGAATGAAAAAAAATATTGTTTTTTGTTCATTCATTCATTACATTTTAGTATTCCATTTAATCAATCATTTAAACCATATATATATATATACTTATTTCATTTGTTCATTTGTTGATTGGCTATTCATATTATATTATTTGTTGTTTAGCCTGTGTGTGCTTTCAATGGTTAAGATTTCAAGGCTTATTTAGTCTTATGATTGCTGTTTTTAACCTCACAGGAGTTTGTTGTGAAGCAGTAATTTTCCATTGCTTTTTCTTTTGGTATAATAAAAAAAATTTGGAGCAATGAAACATTCACAACTAAGACTATTCAATAATCAGTTTTAATATCATAACCTTGTCTCCCATTTCTCCTCTTCTCTGGCTTACCTTTGTCGACTTCTTGGCTGACAGAAAACTGTTAATAGAGTTTGGGGTACCAGACATGGCTTCCTGTTAACAGGTTTTGTGTATTAGACAATTTGGCTGACTAGTTGTTCAGATACAAGACCAAATGGATATTTTATGCCAGATTCTGGAACAATATTTCTGGCATGGAGACTTGCTCTAACAGTATGTATTCGTAATGATTGTAACGATTTTTATTGAAGGTTTAGGGATTAGATCACATATTTATCCATAGATTGTTTCAAATGCAATGTGCTTGCAGAGATACCCCACCTACACGCTCTTCTGATTGGCTGTGATATTTGACTTACATTTTGTCCGATATGGACAGATGAACTGCTTATCACTGTCAGAATATAGCTGCCTATGTAGACTGCTCTCTATATTTTGAAACAGGGGTAATGTTCTATAAAAACACCCATTAGCACGATATGTCAGAAACAAGGTGAGAAATCAAGAGGTTAGAGAAGACGACGTGAGAATGTGAAAGACAGGGAGCTGTGGTCAGTGTCGTGCTTGTGATAGGACACAGTAAGTCACACTGCCCTTACTCTGTCATGCAGTGTGGGTGCTTAATGAGGCCTGCGGATCGATCAGTAATTCAGTCAACGCCTGTGGAAATGAAGTGGATCAGTCAAAAGTTTCCTTTGCCCACTGCGAGGAGGAACACACGGGCATGCCAGGGGTAATTCATCTGAACCGTGAGCATGCTAGCATGCCACAGCTTTGCCGGATGAGCATTATATATGTGGAGGTGCACGTTTGATGGTCGCAATGCATGCTGTGACAGCTTTGAAAAATAGACCCGCCAAAAATAAGTACAACTTCAAACCACTTCAAAGAGAAGAGCTGCACCTCTTATGGATGAAATGGTTATCTGCTACACTAGCGGATGACTCACTGGCTCTTGAGCAGGAAATGAGATCACCCATGTTATAGCGGCTGCCTGCTTAGCCTGAAGGTCCAGCAAGTGCTGGTGTCATGACAGCAAAGGTCAGTCCATCCCTTAGAACTGGACGAGAGTCAAAATGATGAGGGAGCTTTTTGGCACCTTATCAGTGTGGTGTTTGCCAAGCCAAACGGTGTGGAAGAAGCAGCTCTCGGTGGAAGCTTTACAGATTTTGTTAAGCCTATAGAGTGCAGCGGTGTACGTCCACATCTGCAACGGGTTCTGGAAGCACGTTTGCCTTTCAATTTTCAAAGAAGTCTTATTGAATCAAATGAATCAAACCAATTAGCTAAGAGGTGAATTACAACATTACAAACTTAAACAAAAAAGTATTTGGATAAAAAGACAAAGGTACAAGGACTTTGTATCTAATTGCTTTAATGAGGGAAAGAACTACAATCCCAAGCCTTGCAAATGACCCAATCAAAAATAAAACAATGATATAAAAATTATGATTATGCAGCCAAGCATTTTGAGAAAAAAATTCTTAATATTAATTATTTGATTATAGTTCAATAATATTGCTTGCGTTCTGCAAGTGAACGGCGCCGTGTGGTGCCATCCCAGAGAGGTTCAAAATCACTCTCACGAACCTTTTCCTGGACTGTGCCCAGCTGGTGGAATGACCTCCCAATCTCAATTCCAACAGCTGATTCTTTACTCATTTTAAAATAACATCTAAAGACACTAAACACTAAAAGACACTAAAACTAATACTAGCACTTACCTTTTCTTGAAAAAAAAAAAAAAAAAGTGCTGTGCTAGACTAACTGAGACTTGTCATGGCACTTGTATACTGTTGTTGTTCTCTCATTGGTCTGATTGCTTCTATTGTTCTCATTTGTAAGTTGCTTTGGATAAATGCGTCTGCTAAATGATTAAAATGTTAAATGTAAAATCAATAGAAACTTTCCACTTTTATATATATATAATATTATATATATATATAAAATTGCCCTTAATAAACTTGTATAAAATTACAAAAACAGTCAAATGTCAAAAGTTTAACTGCCATGAAGCCATGATTGATAGTTTTTTGTCAGTTTTCAAAATTCTTCACTTTAAAATATGGTTTCAAAAGCAAAAATTCTACAAGATCATATATTGTGAAATGTGCAAGAGCAAAATAAGGCACTAATTTTGGAATCAGCTGTGCATAATTTGTATAAAAGTATTGGATTTCATTCTGTAAATAGGATGCACGGCAGTATATAGAAACAATATATTTTACATTAGTAGCAAAATATGAATTCAACAGAAACTTAAGAGCATAGGGAGACTAAATATAAAATAATTTGCAGTACTGCATAAGAGTGGACAGGTTTTTTTATGTTGATTTTCTAATAGGATTATTTACAGAATTGTGTAAAACTGTGAAGTCTGCGGTTTTATGTGATTATTTAAAAAATACATTTAAATAATAATGCCGGCTGATGGCTTCAACAAAAGCACAATCCATCGATTAACAACCTTTTTGTTCACAGCATGTTTTTTTTAAAGGTTTAAAAATTATTGTTACAAATCGTTGAATTAATGGGATTTAGCTAGTCCCCTTTTTTATCTTTAACCAAACACTTTTGACATAGAAGAGTTGGCCAGCAGCCTACCAGGAAAAGTGTATTTTTATTGGACATTGGAGCTCATGGAAAATGCTCTTCCAGTGATAAGAAAGGAAGCCACTTTCACTTTGATCAGATCTACTGTTAAAAGGCAAAAAGTGGGAATGAAGTGCTCTTGGCGATAGAGTTTCGACTTCAGATATATCGTAATCACTTGGCTGGCCTGCTGGGGTTCATAACCAACCGCTGCGCCAGATGCTTAGATTCCACGGTGAGGTATATGTAGAACCGCATGACAGACTGGGCACATCGTCTACAGAGCTTGATTTTAACGGACACCATTAGGAGGCCGTGAAATTTGGATTAATAGCAAGCTGGGATTGTGATTACCTGAAGCCCAGGGAATGAGAACAATGAGGGCGAGAGACGCAGCGTCTGGTCTGAATGATGAGGCTTTGAATCTTTTATCCTGCTCTTGAACAGATCCACAGAAAGTGAAGGTAAACAAAAGCAATATGACGGAGGAAAACAAGTCGGACACCAGGACGGTTAAAATTCCCCTCGACAGCAGATTTGAGAAATTGGCAGTTCAAAAGCTTGACTTTACTCAGGAGCTGAAGCGCGGTCAGATGCGATTACGTCCAACAGGGACCTGCGTTATTTTGGGCCATAAAACCAACATAGGACTCAAACGGTGAGCACAATCTCTGCCAGTCCACCTGAGACCAATGTCAACTGATCAGATCTGCTGCTCAGCATTTCGGTTGCAGCTGAAATTTTTATGGGTGGTATTTATGAATTAAACATCAAAACCGTCTCAATCGTGGGTCGGGTCACATCCAACGCTTTTTAAAAGGGCGGTTTGGTCTTAGCCTGCTATGGGAAATGACAAATGACCGTTTCAATAAAAAAGAACAGGTGAAATATTCAGTGTAGGAGTCTAAATGATTCAGAGGAGAAGAATCAATCAAAGGTCAGCTGTGCGGTGCGTGTTTTCCTGCACTGTCTGAGATAAAATAACTGGATCCAGACTAGCAGACACTTTTCATGACACCAAAATGAAAATGATCTTTTAGGGAGAGTGACAATATCCAGTTATAGGGCCTATGTATACAAATAAATTAAAACTGAACAAACGCATTACAATTAGGACTGCACAATTAATCGAAATTAAATCGCAAATGCAATAAATCATGATTAGGCAGCAGCTGTATCTTTTGGTTCACAGTTCTGTGATCAAATAAAATCTCCATCTGAAGGCCAGGGGGCACTCTTGTGCTGAAAATCCAAATATGCCCCGAAGAAGAAATCTAGGAAATGAAGCAGAATAAACTGCTTTCATTGATTCAAGATGACTAATAAACATACGACTATGGCTATATGGTTTATCTTTAATATTCTATATAATGAAATGCTAATTGACACAGCCATTATCACTGCTTAGAATACAATTAAATATTGTGTGCCTTAATTATTGTATTGAAGAAGCCACAATCTCATAGAAGCTGAAAGCAGGTGATGGAGATTTACTACTAATCACAGAACCAGCTTTACTGACAAAATGTGCATGACAATCGTGATTAATCGCGTTCGATTAATCGTGCAGCCCTAATTACAATTAGCACTGTGAATTTAGTTCTAGTTCTTTTTCAATATCTTTTTCAATAAAGCACATTTAAAGCAGCCCCAAGACTGACCAAAATGTTGTACAGGAGCATGTGTAAAAATATAATGATAATTAAATCAAAAGTGATCTTTATGTATATTGTGCATTTTTACATTTGGGCTAATCAAGAGGCAGGACATGGTCTTATTTAATCATTAAATGTGATGTTATTTCTATCAGAATATAAAACCCACTGAACCAAAACCTCATTTGCCGAGAGAAACTAGATCTGCTAACAAGGTGGCAGAAGACGCAACAGAAATAGCAATTACAAGTCACAAAAGACTCGAGCAATAAATGTGCTTTTTTCAGCCAAGTCTCTGATATCTAATGCACATTTGATGCTGGGGATAAATTAAGGTGTCTTTATAAAGATGAGTGCATTACTCTCTGTATTCATGAAGTCCCATAACCCCTAGAGGAACTCCTGTGTGTCATTACAGAGGGCAAACACGAGCTCCTACTAATCTCCAGCAATAAAACTTACATCATGATGTCTCTCGACGTACAGAAAGAGGCCAATAAGATGGAAGGCTAAAGAGAGACATCAAAGAGGGAAAAGCTTTATATTGCAGAAATTATGTATTTGACCTCCCATGATTCCATTATTTACAATGACAATAATGAGCAACACAACATAAACCTAAAAACATACAGAACATCTGAAAACAAGCTGTTTACACTCAGCATGATGCTGAACAATACAACTGTACTGCATCTGTGAGCAATGGCATTGCCATGCAAAAAATACAGTACAGCAAAACAATGTGCTGGTTAGCTGTGAATTCACTGGAGGAAAAAAAGATGTGTTCAACAGTACAATCTTTGTTGACATTGTGATTGACAAGAATATCAATAGAGTACAGAATATCTGTACGACAATTTAAAATAAGGTTCTTATTATTAATAATAATGAACAATAATTTTATGGGACATATTAATCTTAGTTAATGTTAATTTATACATCTACTAACACGTTTTTAATATTTAATATTAATGAACTATGAACAAACATTCATTAATAATTAGGGGTGTAACGGTACGTGTATTCGTACCGGACCGTTTCGGTACTGGGCTTTTGGTACGGTGCACGTGTGTACCGAATGACCGAATGCAATATTTTGTTTGCGGAACATAGGTACATTTTCGTTTTTCCACACAAACATATTAAGTGACTTAGATCATCTATTTAATAACTGTTAAAATTAGATTGTTGTTGTTGTGTTTTTAAAATAGATTATTAAGTAAATGTAATTAAAATCTTTTTTTAACATTGTTCATTTTTTTTTAAATGTAAGCACAATGTAAAGTGCTGCCAATAAATAAATACTAGTAATATAATATCCAACTCGATAGACAGACAGACAGATAGAATAGTTTTGTTAAGAATTGCAGTGTCCTTCACAACGGTTCACTCAAAAAACATTTCATGCAATCTACAGACATTCATTCATGATAAAGAACTCCTGAAAATAAGTAATAGTTCATTCTTCACCAAAACACAGTCTGAAGATACTGAAGTACATCTATTCTCACTCTCTGGAGCTCAAATAACAGCCTGCTGTGGGTTCTACTGCATTATAGACTGCATCTTTTTCACAAGAAAGAGAAAAAGCCATTCCTCGGGCATGTCCTTGACTCAAATGATAACTAGTTTAATGGATTAGTCAGAAAGGTTTTGTTTCCAGATAATGAAGTTCAATAAATCCAGCCCTCTCAGCTTCTGTCTAGACTATATACATATACACATATAAAGAAATGAATAGTAGTTTTCAAAAACATAATTATCAATGTCTGAAACCATCTACTTATGTCAATACTCCAGTGTCCTCCTGAAAGCTGACGAAATTAATGCATTTACCGCCTTTTTTCTTTAAGGAAAACAATCTTCATGACTTATTCTTAATTTCAGTAAGGCTTTAAAAGAATCCTTCATAGAGATAATAAACTATTTTTCCGAACATGAAGCACTTCACTAAATTTAAAGTAGTTTCAAAACTAAGTGAATCAATTGATATGCTTTCCACGTACGAACCTGGGAGTTTGAAATGATCATTCTAGGGCCCTGAATACCAAAGTCTTTTACTTTGAGACACCTCTTCTCCATAATTAAGTCAATTAGCGCTCACATTAGAGGAAGAAACTGAACTCTAAAGGAGAGTATAGACATTCTACATGTGCAATTTGGGGCCAGCAAGATTTCCCTGGACAAAGAGGGGAGACCCAATGCAATATAAGTTATATATTATTCAGGCCATAGGCTGCAGCACAAATCATAAAAGAAGAGTTGCTTAAACTAAATGTTGTCTTTGTGCTGGGATCTGTATTCCGCCGAGCTCATTAAATTGCTAATCTAAATGAATTAGCCACTGCATGAGAGAAATGGCAACAGTATACTCGACTCCAATGATACAAACGTTAGTTGGAGGAAAACCGCAGTAGAGCCGCACGATGAAGCCTCGGAAGAGAATAGCACCAATGATGGCATCTGCGACTCTAAAAGGGTGACAACATAAGTTATTTGTGGTTTAACGGCATTGCCAAGTTGGATCAATATCATCCTGACGGATTAATAAAAAATTTCATAATTCATCAGATGGCTCCCTGACGTAGCTCTGCAATTTTCGATTTTCAGTTGTAAATCGCTCATTTTCTAAAGATCAAAAGGGAAATTAGCAGGAACACAATCTTGGGGCTTAAAACATGTTCAGAAATCACAAGACAGATGTTTGATTAACTGAGTCAAGCCAAATGGATGCTGCGCATCACAAACATTAACTCCACATGCCAGACTGTCTTAGAACTCACTATAAATCCAGATAATAGTCTGAAGTCCTGACATGTTTGATCGACTTGAATGAAAAACCATACAGCAAGAACGTTTCATCTTTGCAAAGTTATAAGTGCCATGATATGGAGGCAATGTGTGACAAGAGAGAAACTGCTATCAACTGCTTTTTTTAATTTTTATTGTATATGATTAAAAGGCCACGGCTGTGGAAATGGGATTTTATACAGATCACTCTTTTCTAAATGACTGAGCTAAATAAGGCAAAATAGGCAGATAAATGATATAAAAAGAATTCAATAACAGTATTCAACACGCGCGCATACAGGACCAATTCAAAGTACTGACAAGCTTGGAAAATATATAAATACAAAATCTTAATAAAATGGCATTTCTGATCACTGAACTCTTGTTATTTGGAGAAACTTATTTTATTGTATTTTAAAACATTTATTGCATGATGGTAACGCTAGTATTTGGGACAGCAGATGTACAAATAATAATAATAAAAAGTAAAAAGATTGAATTTAAAAATATAACTTGAGCACTAATCAAGTTCTAATTAATACACTAGAACTCCATTACATTATCAGTTTATTAGAGGGGGAATATATATATATATATATATATATATATATATATATATATATATATATATATATATATATATATATATATATATATATATATATATATATATATATATATATATATATATATATATATTAGACAAGAACAACTACTTTAAAACATTTCTACATTTTTTTATAGACAAAAAAAAATACCCAACAGAAAAATGACCCACATTTCTAAGACGTCAAGAATACTTTAAATCTTCTCAAGTTGGTAAAACTTGAAATTCACTCCTAAAAAGAGCTGCACGAGACTTGTAAGACCTTGTGCAAACAATGAAATGCAAATGCTCTTTCAATCAATACAGCAAACACAATGTGTGCACAAGACAACGATATATGAAACGCTCGTTCACATTTATCCCCAGCAATGATTTTCTACAAGGGAAGTTAAACGCAGCCGTGGGCACAAATTAGTTACACTGCAAAGCGACTTCCAGCACACTAATTGCAGGGCCAGTCCCGCTGGAGCAATCCGGGGTTAAGTGCTTTACTCGCGGGTACAGTTATTCCACAGTGACTACTGCAGTCGCACTGTAGACTCAACCTGATGACATACTTGACCATTAAGACACAACCACCTCTATACATTTACCAGTTGAGCATAATGCCAGGTTTTACTGTGATGATATTTGCTGACCTCTTTCATTAAGATTAAATGACACTTCTCCATATCAAGTGAATCAATGAGCTTTACCATGGTAAAACATCAGTCAGCCTCTCGTGGATTTTTATTCTGAATATTATAGGTAGTAATTTAAAGTTGTATGTAACATTGCTATGATGAATTTGTTTCTTACAAACATGCAGCTTTTCACTTCACCAGACGTTAACTGATGGACAGGAGCAATGTGGATTACTGTGATGTTTTTATCAGCTGTTCTGACGGTACCCATTCACTGCAGAGGATCCATTGGTGAGCAAGTGGAGCAATGCTACATTTCTTCAAATCTGTTCAGTGAATACATTTTCATTTTTAAGCAAATATTCCTTTAATATAAATTATTTAATGCACTGTTTAATGGAACAGACATGTGCAGTAACCAGAATTATTAGACAACCCGAATGCATTTTCAACCTTTAAAAAAAGTTCTATTGCATATAATTGCAAAAGCATGTTTCCCCGCATATAAATAATCTGAAAGTAAACTGGAGAGCGAGACGTCTGCTAAAGTTAAAGACCAAGAATTAAAAACATTGTGGTATTACTTTTACATCTGCTCCGAGGCTGAACTTGAAAAATGACTCCCTGCCAGTATCAAATGTTCAGTATGTTCAACAGTCAAGCTTCCACTATTCTCACTGAGCTGTTGCCAAGCTAAAAGAGACCACTTTTTCATTACCGTCTGTTTGAACAGACACCAAAGTCCAGACCGTGTGGAAAAGGTGGGGGAGAAATGCTGTCTTGCTTTCGAACACCACATATAATCATGACAACTAGAACACTTAAGCTTTGAAAAGGTTCCACGTAAGGGCAAACGTCAATACATCATCAAATAGCTGGACATCCAAGTAATCATCTCCGGCTCAGGAGAGCATCTGGCGGACTGCGGTCAACCCCTTCCTGAATAGACTTCTGATCACTGTTAGTCTGTATTAAACATGTTTTCCATATGCGTAAGTCTCACCCAAACACACCTCCATATGAACTGAGAAAACACCAGGCGTCAAACTCACTCTGCATAAGATACAGTCAAATTAACATGGATCGCTTACATGATATCCTTCTCATCCTTAAAAACCATTACGGTTCAGGAAATAAACCATCATATATTATTTCCCATTCATTCAACATGCATCAATGTCACAATGCTAAATAGTTACATTACTAAAATTAAACTTTTTTTTTTTTTTTTGCATATTGTTGGGTTTGTCTAATCTTAATACATTACATAGTTTACTTGTACAATAAACAATTTTGGCACAGTGCTGGGTTGCACCTTAAACTCTGTGTTCTGAAGCATAACCGGTTGAAAGTCACTGATTTAGAGCACTGGCAAGCGTTCACAACCTTCAGCATCAGATAACAGTGATGATAAGCAGGAAAGTGAGCAGCTCTGGACGGCATTGGGATTAAATATCCCTTCTGCTATCCCATAAAAGACCTTGATAATAGAACTGCTTAGTTTTGCCATCTCCACGAGTCGGTGCTGGGCGGCTGACTCAGCATCAGGACAACAGCGGACCACAGCGGAAACAAGTCGCTCTTTGTTCCTGTTTGTTGGTACAAGACTGCTGAGGCGTCTGAATCTGATGGTTCATTTGTCATTTCTCCTGTCATGTTGCTTTGGTTCTAGCATTCACACCTACAAACTGAATTCTTTTAAATACAGAGCATCATATGATGAATAGTTTCACACCAGAACACAGAATTAGCACAAGGTGTTTTCTTGAAAAAGTCTGTCAAGAACATGTCCAGGTTATATTTCACACCAAATTATATATAAAAAATAAAACAAAAAAACTCCATCCTTCCATCAATCTAATACAATTAAAATATAATTATACTCTTAAAAAATAAGTTCTCAAAAAAATAAGATGAAGAAATAATAGTAGTCTACCTTCTTTTGAACTTCACAAGTACACAAAACCAGACTGAATGAATTCCCAAATCATAAATCAAAGACTCCATAGAACTTTGCAGATTATTACTGACAAAAATATTTTTTTTGGTCAGTTCCTCATACAAAGTTTAATGGCTTTTCAGATGATGTGAAAAACTGAAAAATTGTCATGTAATTTTCAGAATTTTTGAAGAATATTTTACCCAACCCCCCACACACACAAAAAAATCCAATTACAATGCAATAACATGTATTTTTAAATTTTACATTATTAATTAATGGTAAAGTATTAATGTAAAGAAATAAAAGAAACAAAAACTGCATTGCAGTGTTTTGGGGAATTAAATGAGAAATAAATGAGAATATTCACTGAAAATAATGAAAGTAAAAAAAAAAAAAAACTTTTTTGAAAAGTTGGAAAATGTGTTAACTGTCATGAAAATGTCACCATGCAAAAATAAAAACAAACAAACAAACAAAAAACTACCTGACTTAATGAGCTGGATTATTCTAGAATACTCCTTTCCTTGCCATCCTCTCACTGTTGTTGTTGTTGCATTCAGTTTAATTCAAGGACAAAGGGACAAGATTTATCAATAGGCAAGCATTAGCTTGAAGAGTCCCGAATTTAAGAATAACTCGCAGCACACACAAAATTGATGATGCTCCTTGGATCAATTTTCTTTTCAGATTAAATTGTCAGCTGAGCCCAGAATCAGTAAATGCCATTAAACCCGATAAAAGGAGGAGAAAAACACTACTAATGGCTTTTTTGACAGCATCAAAGATAAAACTAATCACTTGGGGGATAAGGCTAATTTAAGAAGGCTTTTCTTTAAATGAGTGTTTGTTGTTGGGCAAAACAGATGGAAGGTAGATGAAATGCTTAACAAGCTCTTAGGAGCTGAAAGCTTGAGTTTTGTGCTCACTCACCTCGCGTTCACAAGCAAGAAATATAACACAGGCAGACAGGAGCGCACCCATCTCATCCCGAGGTGTTTATTGCACCTAACAGCCACCTTCTCATCTCTCAAGGATGCAATCATTCTTTGCGTTTCTTTTCCCTTGAGCTGTTATACTGTACGGTTCTACACAGAGTCTGTCAGATTATCAGAGAGACATATGACACCTTGTGGCAGGATGAGGAAGTGCAGGACACTAATTCGACAATCAGAGGACAGGGTTTTGGTGCTATAACAGTTTTTTTGTTTTTGTTTCTTGCTAAATAAATACATTTTAAATTGGATAATAACTAGGAATACATATTTTCGTTAACTTTCCCAAGGCTGGATTTCACACACACTCACACAAAAAAAAACTGATATAGTTGCACAAACCTTGACCTATGACCAGTACTTATTGTAGCAAACTCAGACTAGTCAAAAAACCCTTCAGATCAACTATATTTTCGATAGTTGCTAATTAAAATTAAGCGCATGTGGAAGCATTCCTCTACTGCCATCCGATGACTTATCCGCAATCTAACGAGTCCACGCTGGCAAAGCTGCAAGAACCAACTTGCTTATCGCACCAGGGGTGGTAATGCCAGCTCTCAGCCATTCACAGCATTACGGCTCAATCTGGCAACGTGGCCACATGATAGGTTTTAACAAGTCACTCCTCCACAACAACCTCTTTTGAGGCCCAGCTAAAAGCCTTTCTGAAGCAGAGATGTGAGATGAATGTGATAAAACACGTTCCCAGCTGCTGCACGGATGTGCTTTCTGACCCTAGCGGCCCCTGAGTCTTCCCAGCATCCCTCTCCATCTGCCGGGCGGCCACAGGAGAGGACTGACCTGACTGGTGCTGCAGTTAGAGAGGAGGCGGTGAGGGAGAGCAACCAGAGGGCACCGCTCTGATGCTGGGAGAAGTTCTGCGGTGTTACAGTCAATCCCAGCTTCACTCCCAGCAGAGGGACTATATTTGTATGATGTACAATTCTAATCCTCTCAAATCAATGCGAGATGTTTTGCTCTCTTGGCCTATTTTCACCAAGCAAAAAACTATGAAAAAAAAGCAAAAAACTCAAATACTAAAATATAAAAAGACCTATGACTTTTCAAGCTTTCAAAACAGAAACTGCACTTAAAAGGATTCATTTCTAATCTGAGAAATAATTTCTCGCAGATCAGTGTGTATGCAACAAAATTGTACATGAAGTTTTACGATTTTATTAATTACTATGACTTTCCCAGGCCTAGAAATCATACTTTGGAAAATGTTCAAGGACCAGGGGGACCATATAGGGTATCACGGAAGATTACTTGTTAAAGTCAAAAGAATGTTTTTCTGAATTTGAGTAATTCAAAATCCAATCACTTGAATCCAATCAGTAATAGCTAAACCTTGGTTGGAAAAATCCCAAACCTTATGTTAGTAGTATAACATATAGTACAATACGATTTATAGCTCAGAAACTGAACTGAACTGAAATTTGAGCTCCAAAATAATAAAAAGATCTAAAAATATATTTTTACATAGTATTTGGTTTGCATTTAAGCTTCATAAATAAGTAACTTCTCATAATTCTGTACTGATGACCTCATGTCAAGAATAAATTTTCAGTAAAACATTTTTTATTTATTTTTTTAATTTAGTAAAAATATTTTTTACATTAATATTTTCCCCTTAAAATATTATTGGGAAAATAATATCTTAAGTGAAAAATATTAATGTTAAAATTATTTTACATATCTTAATATAATCTTATCTTTCGGTTTACAACACCGCAACAATGTAGTAATAATCTTAAATCAAAAAAAATTACAAATATTCAAAGAATTTCACATTATTTTCACATGCAAGTTTCAAATTCTGATTAAAGATTGTTTATTAGATATAATTTTCTTCTGTGGAATAACATGCACATATTAGTTGATCACCAGCAGACTAGTAATATACATGTTCTCTTGAGACCCTGTGGCCTCATATGAGGACATTATATTTTTGTGAATTTCTCTGAGTCTGTTCATGCCACAGTTTTAGATCTGGATGTCCTGTACAGAGCACATTCAGGGCTTTTCAGAGATACCAAATGATTGGATGTTTCACATGACCACTCCCTCTCCTTGGTCATCAAAATGTCTGAAATTAATTTAGTGACACTCTTATAGAAATATGATAATATTTCTATAATATATTGTAGTTATCATTTAAATCTGTCTAATTTTTTAATTTTGTGTCATAAATCAACATCTCAGAAATATGTTATGGGGTTTCAAATCAAAATATGACTTTCTGTTACTAAACAGGACATTGATTTCATACATGTCCTCAGATGAGGACACCGGGACTAAACGCATGCTTATTACGCATTTTTGGAGACATAACAAATGAATAGAGAAAGAAATTATATTTCAATATTCTATGAAATATTATATATTATTATGAAAATCTTGTCAATTATTACTCCCATTATTACACTTCTTTTTTCATTACATGTTGCCCCAAAAACACATTAATATGCAAATTAGATTTAGTTTATAGATACATTGTATATAATGAGAAAACCCATTAATTGTAATTTAACACACATTTTGCAGAAAGAAAAATAGTATATTGAATCATTATGTTATACCATAGTTGAGAATGATCTTTATACAAAGTTTGGTTAAAAAAAATAAAATAAAAAATCTTGAACATTAAAAATGTATTCGTGATTTAAAAAAAATAGTTTTTGCCTATGCATTTCCATTCATGTCTTTTCCTTTTTTTTTAAAGACATTTAAAAAAAAGTCTCGAGTCCTATACGGAGGACATAACATAACTTATGAATGAAATGCATGAATGCAGAGCACAAGGCTGCACTGGAAAAATCCCGTGTGTGATGCATTACATGCAATTTGCATCTGTGCTTGCAAAGTGGACGAAACTGCTTTGCATCATTTCACATTATGATAGACCCACTGTCCTCACATGAGGACATATTTTTCTGCGAAAACTACTTCCTGTACAAAAACAAATTTTAGGTATTATACTTATTAGGTCCTACATATCCCAAATAGCAAGAACAATTCTAAAATGCACAACAGGCAATATATAGGGTCTCAGGAGGTTAACAAATATTACAATTATTTTGAATTTGCATTCATTAAGTTCCAAAAGTAAACAAAAAAACCTATTCAGATGAAATAAGCACATTTAAACAGCCTCAATAAGCGGACATGTCTTCAGTCGCTCAGTAATCTCATACCACACAATTCTACTCTAACCGATCTCTTAGAGTCAGTGTTTTGAGTGGAATAGAATCTACAGAATGGCCATGAACTGGAGACACAATCACACTGTCCCACGTGAAAACTCCTGTCACAGGCAGAGCTGTTAGCAGAAGTGTAACACAACGCAGTCAAAGTACAGCTTGTTCCATCACCTGCAAAGTCTAGCCTAAAAGCTCTGTTTGTGTTCTGCATGTACTCACTGCTGCAGTGCTTGTCCACTCCATCACCCTGAGAAGCGCTTAACCCCGCCTCCTCTCCCACAGGTCTCCTGGTCGCCACAGCGCTCGGAGTGATGGCCGGCTGCGCTGTGGTCAGAGAGCCTGCGAGAATAAGAAAACAGAAGTTACTGCAGAGACAAGGACTGAACTGAAGGAATATCTGACACATCAGACAATATGCTAGCTAAGAAGGATAGAAAACCAACCTGCAGCTTTTTATTTGTATTATTTGTATTAATTCAATTATTACATTTTATATTTGGCAAGATTTGTCTTTATAGTATCAGACTACTTTTTTCTCAGACAGTACAAATGACTCCTTACACATGAAAATATATGGCCTCTTCAGAGGAGGTTTCAGAAAGATGGTCGCTCACAGGGGGATCATCATCATCATATTCTACAAAATCATCATCTTGGCTGCCAAATGCTAAAATGAAAAAATCCCAGAGGCTCACACTGAAGAAGGGATTCAAGCCAGGACTAGAAAACCATAAAGACTTGGTAGTGGGCTTTATCACACAGTTGAGAACTTCTTAAAGATCCCATTAAATCAGGTTTTTTGCGGCTGTTAGAGCAAGTCTGTTGTTATGCTAGGACTCGTAAAGCAAGACTAAATTCACTTCAGCTAATAATGTTATGTCCAGAACGGAGATATTGATGTTGATGACTCATCCTGCACTCACTCATTTTGTCCAATCAAACGCACTCTAGATGAATCATTTCCCTGCCCTTGATGTCACCTAGTTGCCAACTAGCAACATTAAATAGTAAATCATGCTGGAAAAAAGGAAAGAAAGGAAATAAGTTACAAGCCTAATTATAATTCTCTGTTTTACCTGAAAAAAAAAGCCATTTCATGGTGGTCTTTCATTCACATGCCGCCCTGCTTCAAACTTACACACCACACAATACCAATAGCCATAACTTCTCCACTGCACCATATAAAATATTCAGCAGCACTTCTCTGGAGCAGGTCATTTTTTACCCCACCGTATTCGTTCAACTGAACCAGCGCAAAAATGAAAAGGTACCGAGGGGTGGCCCAGAAGGGGGCCATGCGAGATTTTCATTAAGGCAGACGCAAATGAACAAATTACAGGAAATTATTGCGGGAGAAAAGCCCCCTGGTGATTTAAGGGTGGTGGAGGGACTGGTCGTCCTGGATTTTTTTTTATTCTTTTGTGTTTAAAAGTAAACTGAGAAACATTATGTGCCTTTGTGGATTAAACCTCTAATACTAAATGTTAGTGCTAATGGGTGTTGGCATGCATGTTAAAATTTAGGGCTGAATCCCCATTTGTATACTATTTTAAATGATACCCATATGTCTCTAAAGGTTTTTATATTATTTATATACATGTATTTCCTTATTTGCATACATAGACATAAATATTTCTAAACATACAGTAAGGCCAAATCCCAATTCTACCCCTTAGCCCTTCCCCTTTCCCCTACCCCGTCGTTTCGCGCGTTCACGAGTTGGAGGGGTAGGGGTAAGGGGAAGGGCCAGATAGCCCTTCAAACGAAGATTTTTCGGGACCACATTTCAAACGAAGGGGTATGAATTATCTCTGCATCATGACTGCTACAGCGAACAAAAAGACACAGAAATGTAAGCTTTTTTGTTGCCATAAATAAAGATTTAAACCAAAAAGTAATCATTTGTTTTATGTTACATTCAATTGTGAGTTCATATTAACGGTCATGTTACTCAAAGAAATGCTTGCAAAAAATCGCTAATATTTGCTAACGTCATATCATTACAGACTGCATGATACACAGCATATGTCTGATCAGGGCCTTAACTGCCGTAATCCCCCCAATAATTAGAAATCGCTAAACATTTTCTCAAATATTGCCTATTCAAGAGAGAGAGAGAGAGAGAGAGAAATGGAAGTTGGAAACAGTGATTGTATCCTCTCGTCGCTGGAAAATATAATTTAGCGATTCAGTATTTAAACTGTATTTAATAAAAGTCACGGGGCAGTGTTGACAAGTTTATTTTCTCCTGGATGTGTGAGCTGCACGATTTCCGATGTGTGTGTGTGTGTGTCAGTAAGCAGCTCATTAATAAAGAACGATAATTAAAGGCTCTAATACACACCAGCACACCAGTATATGTGTGTACTGTAAGAGCTAGACGACGAATGATGACGTGTGACGTCATGGTAGTGGTGTCCCAATCCTTAGGGGAATATTTTCTCCCCTACCCCTTGACACTCTGTTTCAAGGGACAAGGGGAAGAGGTAGGTGGAGGGGTAGGGGAAGGGGTATAAAATAGAATTGGGATTAGGCCTAAATGTATTTATCTATACCACAAATATCATTATAATTAACCTTTAATTCTCTGTTTGTATATAACAAGACGACAGTTTTTCTCAAAAGAAATGGCAAAATGCTCATGAAATGACTCTCAGAGCTGTTCTAGAGATCATGTCCAGGAGTGGTCATCTATCACATTTACATCACGGAAATCATAGGGCCCTATTAATCCAAACAGTTGGTTACATATGTACAATACTGATACTCTTTCTGTGTTTCAAATTCCCTATAAAGTGAATGCCACAGAGCACTACATAGGGAATAAGGAGAGATTTCAGAACAAACTAATGGTGCTTTTCCACTGCGTGGTACGACTCAGCTCGGTACGGCATGGCTCGGCTCGACTCTGTTCGCTTTGTGTTTCCACTGCAGTTTAGTACTGCTTTAGAGTGGGTGGAATTATACGCACGTCGTTAATTTTGTGCCGCCTCTACTGCCCTGACTCGTGAAAAACTTTTTCATTCTGCGTCGCCCCATCAGGCAGTGACGATTCTCTCTGGCTTATCTGTGATCAGCAGAGTTTACACGTCACGTTTTGGTACACAGCGTCAGTCTAGCTCAAAGAAAACCCCGGGCTAAGGACAGCCTGAAGTGCTGTGTCACCTCTCTTCCTGCAGGACTCCTTGATCTCCTCACACATGCGGTCAAACTCAGGGTCCAGTTCAGAGGCGATCATGGCGTGCGCAGTATCCTTCATACTGCAGGCCCTGTGGCGGATGATTTTATCTGTGGAAGCACAAAGGAAGGCCACAGTCAATGAAAAATTCATTTGGGTAGCTGAAGGAGGAGCCACATTCTTGAAGACTGAAAATAGGATCTCTGGGTATTAGGGTTGCAATTAATCAGAAAAATAATGAAAGTCACATTTACAGCTGCCACAATTAGATAATAATGGAAAAAAAAAATTACAAGTTACAACACGACCAAACTCATACACACCTATTATAATCAACAAGGTGCAGATACTGCATAAATAAGTTTTGTAATTATTCCAAATTTGAATAGCAGTTGTTTTAAAGTATATTCTATTTATGGGAAAGAATGATTGGGATTGCATTATCAATGGCAAATTATATTAGATATTTTTGTATATAAGTAATCTATATAATATGTTATAAGTAATTAATTATTTCACTAGTTACTTGATAAAAGTAATGTCCAATGCATTACCACAACACTGGCAGTGACCACCAATAGGAGCAAAGAAGTTTATGCACATAATGAACCTAAATGGCAATGTTACGGAGTACCAAAAAAAAAACTATTAAATAATTATATAAATAAAAATTATGGAATGAACAAGAACAAGAAAAGAGGCACAACAAATCAAAATCAAATTTGGTGATGTAAATCAAGCAACGGCTCACTGTAATCGATTAAAGATTCACTGAGGAAACTTAAGCATCGGCTTTTTCATGCGAGCATCTGAACACACTTCTGAAGCGCTCCACATGAAGTCAATCGAAGCATCTCTGTTTACAAAAACACTGGTGTGAGAACAGGGATTACGGTGTTTTCTCAAAGATCTCAGAGCTACCATTTGTATTCTAGCCTTATTTTTTCTCTCTCTATCATTAATCAAGCCACTTTCATACATGTAGGGAGGAAAAATGTGTGTGTGAGAAAAGAGAGCACATTACTGGGTAGTCCTCATTACTCTAGGACGGGCTGGAGGTCAGGATCTGGCAAAGTTCGCCTCTTAATTGGAAGATGGGCCTAATTAAGCCATCTAGAGCGAGTGAGAGGACACTCTTTACTCGAGTCAAGAATATAATGGCAGGCTGAGAGGAAGAGAGTGTAAATACACTTGTTTTGACTTTCAAAGCACTGCACACAGATCTAAGGCTGCTGGTGCCAAAACTGACAATTGAACAAACGGTCCCAGGAGAAATTAAATCAGTGGTGCTCAGTCCAGATCTTTGAGATTAACCTTCACACTGAACTTGAACACTGTTTGCAATAGAATACCAATTTACTCCTTATTGGGTCCTGCACAGTATATACTCCAAATTATCATAAACTAGTGTTGTCACGGTACCAAAATTTCAGTATTTGGTACCAATACCAGTGAAAATTCACGGTTCTCAGTACCAATTTCGGTAGCAAAGCAAAACGAACAAATTGCTAATTAAGAAAACAAAAAAAAAAAACAACGCATTTCTTTATACTTATTTACAATTGTGTTTAAAGTTCTTCTACAAGTAATATAATTATGAGAGATAGTAAACAAGTTCCTCCAAATTTTTATTTGTCTTTTAATTAAATATAAACACATTAAATTTTTTTGTAAATAAAGGGGATTTGCTATTAAAATTAAAACATGTAAGAATTATTGTGTGATTTTTTTTCAACAGTAGTAGCAGTATCACATACATTCTACTAAATAATATTTCTAGCAAAATGCCTTTATGTAAAAATGAACTTATTTTGACGGGTTACCGTGAATATCCTTAAATTGACACTGGTTTTACTCAAATGAAACGGTAAAATGCTTGTGAAGTTACTCAGAACAGTTCTGGTGATGTTATGTATGTATTTATATCCTCATTGAGACGGCAGATGCTAAAATTACTGTAAGCTTCACACGCTTCAGTCTATGTAGTAAACCAATTCATTCAAATTCACACAGAGACGTGGAGAACATGCAGGATTCAGATTTCAACCAACTTTTGAGGCTTAACATTTACAGATACTGGTCCATATGGAGATCTGATTTGATTAATTTATGCTAACTTTGACAAATTCCGTGATTGTCCATATTAAAATGTAAGTTTCATTTTCATGACTAGATTTCGAGATTCCGTCCTCGTTTTCTGCTTCGCAGAAATCATAGCGCTGTATGGGTCAAGAACCGGATTGACTGGGTACTTGGTACCACCGGTACTTAAAAAAAACAGGGACCCTGATATTTAAATTTGTTTAGTACCGACTTGGTACCGAAGTACTGGGTCTTTGACAACACTATCATGAACTATAAAAAAAATATAAGCATATTTTATTTCAGGTAACAAAAATTTGCAGCAATATATATCTGCACTATTTACATAGTTTTTACTACATACTTAAAAATATATACAGTACTTCTCCATCCCCAGCAAAGTACATAGTTCTAATTTGAAGGATGTGAATTGGGATGCAGACTAGAAAGTTGAAGCAGCTGGTTTAGAACAGGGCTGGAAGGAAACTCAGCAGGGAGGCTGATGTCCAGGGGCAGGATTAGGCAGCTCGGAATTAAATCATCGGAATTAGAAGAACCTTAAAACTCGCACGCTAAGATGTGATTTTGAAACTTCAGCTGGGGTATGATTTCAAAGCACACATTTTCTAGGAATCTGACTTTCAAACGACCGCTGAGAGACCCTCTTGAATGAAAGGAGGTTTCCCAACTCCGCACTGGATCCGCACAGCACTTTAAAGAAAGAAGTGAAACTCACAAAAAAAAAAAAACACAACAACGAACAAATGACCAAACAAAATGATTACCTATATAATGAGGGAAAGGACACCTTCGATTTTTAAGAGCAACGTTCATGCTTGAATTGTGAGAGTAAAGCTTAACAAATGGAATTTTGACAGCTCCTAAATCCCATATTCCCCTGCTCTAACTGGACTAAAAGCCTCTTTCTGTTTCCTTATTAAAGTAGCTAATTGCGTTTTGTCTCATTCCTTCAGTGGCTCCTCTGTGGATGCTGCATTTAAACAAATGACCCACGTTCTCCCAGCAAATGGGCTACTATGATTTATTCATAGGCACCAACTGCATTTAGCCAACAACCTTCACTGGCTGACCAATTAATCCAGACGACTGGGAGTTAAGTCCTGACAAAAAAAGTGTTGTTCAGAAGTAGCCAACTAGCACACTTCAATTATATAATCTAAAGTTGTCTTATCTCACTTCGCCCACAAACAATTATGTGGAAAATCACATGACCGTTTGCACAGATTGTTAGTGAACATGTTCCTGTTGTTTTAAATAACGCATGCTTTATGCACGAGTTATACAGGTTCACATCTGCAAAAGCTCTTTGCCTCACTTGATGGTGTTTCTCAAACTATTAGGGTCAGTAAAGATGCATGGCTCGTTTAATTCTGGTTAAGTTTATATTCAGTAAACTATTTACATGTATGGCACATCCATAAACACCAATAAATATCTCACATAATTTTCTACACTACAAAGTGTCCCAACTGACCGACCATATGGCCAGAGAATAGCAAGAAAGTCCATTAAAGCGATGAATGGGTTTTATGGAGACTGCTCATTATGGTGCCATTTTTCCTCTGTGGAGAGATCAGCGACAATGATTTCCTGTGCCTTTTGAATAAGGAAAGGCCAATGGGTTAATATCCAGCTGCATTTACTGTCCTCAAATTCTCATATATCTCAGTGAAGGACTGACAAGTCTGGCTGATTAATCACTGATTTAGCGTCCTCCACACTTCAAGTACCGCGGTCGCTGCTGCTGTTTTTGGTTGGTATCACAGTTTCTGAAACTCTACACGAAGTACTAGAGATGTGCACAACTAACTGACTAGTTCTGGTCAACAAGTAAAAACACTTTTTGAATGTCTGAAATGGATTTGTCTTGTATACCTATATAATTTATTATACATTTATGTATACATCATTTTTGTGTCTGTCTCTACTGAACCTACTGTTTTTTTTATACAAGGTCAACATAAGATAAACAAACATCACATGACTTAAATATTCTAACTCGGCACCTACATTCACTGAAGTGTGACGTTCTTTTGCTGCTTTTTTACTGTCTGTGTGAAAATCCCATAACAAGTGATGCATTCTTATTCATCCAGCTGCTGTGTATTGTGTATTTACCTCCCGGATCCTTGTCTGGATTGTACTCTAACGCATTGCTGCAAATGAGGTCAATGTCCACTAGAAAATCCTTGGCCACCATGTATTTGTGAGTGTCGATCTTCATCATGATCGTGGACAGGTCCATAGGCTGTTTGATAACCTCGAGGTAGTCTGAAACCTAAATCAGAAAAATACATAAAAACATTTCACAAAAAATAAATATATATTAATATATAATAAATAATAATATATAAATAACTTATTATTGGGTGATTCAAGACACAGATTAATTTTGAAGGGTACAAAACCATCTTGGCCAACAAAATACAAGAAAACGCCACCAGATTCAAAGCGCTTCATATTGGACCAGGTCAATGACCCACAACACCCTGCCAGTTCAGTTAATCATGGCAAAGAAATGGAAAGTCTTAGATTACCTAAATCAGTCTCCAGATTTAAATCAGATTGAACATGAATATCACCAGCTGAAGAGGAGAGCAAAGGCAGAAACTCCCCAAAACAAGCAACAGTTGGTATTATACTCACTTCAAATAGAGGGATGTACTCGAAAAGTGCTGTCCTTTTTATTTGGTAAAACATGTATGTGTTGAAAAGGGCTAATAATAAAATGTGACATTCTGTAGTTTTATATATATATATATATATATATATATATATATATATATATATATATATATATATATATATATACACACACAAACACACACACACACACACACACATATATACAGGTCCTTCTCAAACAATTAGCATATTGTGAAAAAGTTCATTATTTTCCATAATGTAATGATAAAAACTTTCATATATTTTAGATTCATTGCACACCAACTGAAATATTTCTGGTCTTTTATTTTTTTTAATACTGATGATTTTGGCATACAGCTCATGAAAACCCCAAATTCCTATCTCAAAAAATTAGCGTATCATGAAAAGGTACTCTAAACGAGCTATTAACCTAATCATCTGAATCAACTAATTAACTCTAAACACCTGCAAAAGATTCCTGAGGCTTTTAAAAACTCCCAGCCTGGTTCATTACTCAAAACCGCAATCATGGGTAAGACTGCCGACCTGACTGCTGTCCAGAAGGCCATCATTGACACCCTCAAGCGAGAGGGTAAGACACAGAAAGAAATTTCTGAATGAATAGGCTGTTCCCAGAGTGCTGTATCAAGGCACCTCAGTGGGATGTCTGTGGGAAGGAAAAAGTGTGGCAAAAAACGCTGCACAACGAGAAGAGGTGACCGGACCCTGAGGAAGATTGTGGAGAAGGACCGATTCCAGACCTTGGGGGACCTGCGGAAGCAGAGTCTGGAGTAGAAACATCCAGAGCCACCGTGCACAGGCGTGTGCAGGAAATGGGCTACAGAGAAGCAGCACAGGACTGTTGCTCAGTGGTCCAAAGTACTTTTTTCGGATGAAAGCAAATTTTGCATGTCATTCGGAAATCAAGGTACCAGAGTCTGGAGGAAGACTGGGGAGAAGGAAATGCCAAAATGCCTGAAGTCCAGTGTCAAGTACCCACAGTCAGTGATGGTCTGGGGTGCCATGTCAGCTGCTGGTGTTGGTCAACACTGTGGATGAGCTTAAGGCCGCTATCGAAGCATCCTGGGCCTCCATATCATCTCAGCAGTGCCACAGGCTGATTGCCTCCATGCCACGCCGCATTGAAGCAGTCATTTCTGCAAAAGGATTCCCGACCAAGTATTGAGTGCATAACTGAACATTTATTTGACGGTTGACTTTTTTTGTATTAAAAACACTTTTCTTTTATTGGTCGGATGAAATATGCTAATTTTTTGAGATAGGAATTTTGGGTTTTCATGAGCTGTATGCCAAAATAATCAGTATTAAAACAATAAAACACCTGAAATATTTCAGTTGGTGTGCAATGAATCTAAAATATATGAAAGTTAAATTTTTATCATTACATTATGGAAAATAATGAACTTTTTCACAATATGCTAATTTTTTTAGAAGGACCTGTACAATATATATTTAAATATACCAATTTATATAATATTTTATGTATATTTTCTAAAACTGTCCTTTCTGTATTGTGAGGAATATAAATTACATAATTTACATAAATATATCCCTTTACTCACATCACAGGAATTAAAATTTAAGAGAAATCCTCCTTTATGATAAGATATTTTGCATTTTAACATTATATCCAAGATAATTTCGCAACACAATAAGAATCCGGATCCATGCTCTCGATTCATAATATGAAGGCTTTATGAACGTCACCATACAACAAACTCAAAAAGCTTCAAGAGATCAGGGCCAAAATGTGTCATACTCTGTATTCACAGACACACTGTCCTCCTTGTTTGCTTCTCATATTGATGAACTTTTTAATTGCCTTCTCAAATTTACTGATTCAGGTAACGATCCTGCCCGCAAGCTGTCATATAATGACAATCATTTGATTTGTTTGGTCTGGGGGTTGCTAATAAACCATAGGTGCCTCTAATTAGATGGTAATATTGAATGGAGTACAGACCCTAAAGGCATTAATCATACAGCTGCTGACTTGCAGTAACAGTAACAGCCCACCTCCTCAATGTCCACGGGTTTGCTGAAGATCTGGAAGCGCTTGTCGGTGGCGAGCCGCTTTGTGACGTCCCTGAGAAAGAGGCGGAGCTCGCGCAAGGTGTTCTCCTCCTGCTCCTCCAGTCGCCGCTGCTCCTCTGGTGAGAGCTGCCGAGGACCGGGGTCTTCAGCAAGGGTCAGCACCTCCAGAGCGCTCACTGAAAACAAAAAACGGGCACAAACCCTAAGAACAGTACTTCACTACGATCATGAGGTATTAGACCGTTCTGATTTCATTCTTGTTCGGTACTTCTGAAGGAGTAAGAAAAGAATCACTTAGAACCAAAATTATCTTTGTATTGCCTTTTGAATGGTTTTCAATGTTCATGCATTGATAAAATTAATCAATGCATGTTTTCTATACTAAACAGACACAAGGTAGAATTTATTGCATCTGCAGTTAACTCTAGATTTTTTGCAAAAGACACACAATAATAAAAGATCGGTATTTAACTAAATATATTTTTTCCCATAATATTTGTATTTTATTTTCATTTTTTAAACACTTTGAAATACAGCCTTTTACAACCACAAAACAATGACTTCCATACAACCATAACATTGCTGCTTTTACTTTAGAAAGACCAAATAAAATGTTTAAAGAACTCAACGCTTAACGAGAATGCTTCTCCTGTTTTTGCACATGGTAATCTATTCAAAAATGAATTTTAAAATCATAATGTATACAAAATTAAACAAATATATGTTGAAGACATTATTAATTCTACAAGGTCTGCATTGTCCACAAAGATTAGTCATCCACTATTAAATCCAAATTCTTTAATGTAAGTAATGAAAGGACTCCATGTGTTTTCAAATACATGCTGTTTAGCCTTTAATATTTAAGTTATATTCTAATGGAAGGCTAGATTTAACCAAATATATTTAAATTCATAAATACAAAATCACAGACTTCTTAAAAACGTTTTTAAATGGAACAAATCAAATTAAGAATTTAAAATCTATTTGATGAAAAAAACACTAAAACTATTTTTAATCTTAAAGGATTAGTTCAGCCAAAAATAACAATTAAATCATAATTACTCCTCATTAAGTAATCCTACGTGTTTATGACTTTCTTTTTTCAGACAAATTCAGTTGGAGTTATTTAAAAAAAATTGTCTGATCTTTCAAACCGTTTGATGCAACTTCCCTTGTGTTGCACTCCATCGGTGAGAAGTTTAATAGAAAGTTAAACCAATAAATCGATGTGTTTTTGTAAAAAAAATATCCATATTCAAAATGCAATAATCTCTTTAATCTAATTTAGTCTAATAACATTATGCAAGATCCATAAACAAACTTTGTCTAGAAACTCAACTGTTTTTGATCTCCAAACCTAAATGTAATACCAGATGAAACGCTAAGCAAATGGTGCGAAACAGGGAAGAGTCAGATGACACTGAAACTGTGCCAGAGCAGCTAGAGGAATTACAAACACCCTGCGTTATGTGGATGAAGTCGAGAAACGCTTCCCACCACAGCGTGGGCTGCAGAGTATTATTGATTTCTGAAGAGCTCCAACAAACAACCTGACAGCTGCAGTAATTCAGGACTGCATCTATACAATGAACCAAATACACACTGCCAGAAATGACCAAACACACCAAGCGCTAATGTGGCACTGCCTTGTAAGAAAATATCGCCAACAAAAGAAAAATCTTCTCGGTAAACAGGCCGAGAACCTTGTGCTAATCCAAAGATCTGGGCAGAATGCCTGAAAGTCGTTGAGCCACCAGCCTCAGCAATTTGCTTTGTGGCAGCAGCTAGCGAGCAGTCATGCTAACTGTGAGCATAATTATAGCTAATGGTTAAGGCCCGGTGTTTAATAGAGCCCCTTTCTCCCACCACAGATGCTACGCAGCCAAAGGAAGTAGGGTTTGTGTTTTATTCAGAGCTGCCCGTGGTCGGCCCACGGGAGGACCCCTGCTCTGCATCAATGGGTCGTGATGCTCCCATTTCCACTTGAAAGCCATTCTCTGCTATAATGGCTCCAGCTGTGAGGGAGCCGATGAGCATGGCAATCGACCACAAGGAGAAGATATCCAGAAGAGAACATCAGGAACACCCGGGACGCCCAATTTATGCATAAGCTGGAGTGGCAATTCTGGAAGAGCAGCAGCGGTGACGGAAGTAATCGCAATTGAGAGAAGTTAATTCAATGACAGCAACAGAAGTTATCAAAAACAAAAAATGAATTTACTCACAGTCATGTCATTCCAAAACTGTATGACTTTCTTTTGTGGAGCATTAAGGATGATATTTTGGAAAGTGCATTTCTTTCCTTACAATGTAGTGTTATTTTAGCATCATTTATGTTTATTATAATACGAACACTTTTTATTAGCTTTTAATTGTATATTTTCAGTGTCCACTTTGTTCACATGGCACTTGAGGTTTAGGGATTTTGTGAAGTGATTTTTTCAGTTTTGGATCGATAGACATACACAGTGTATATAGTAAATCTAGTACTTGAACTTATTTGAAATTGAAGCATAATTTTCATCTAATATTAATATTATATTTTAATGCATTGTGATTTTAATTAATTTTTTTAAAGTCTTAGTTTTTAGGATTATTTCAGGTCTACATCCCTTTCAATCCAATCAAAATTGTATTAGGACTGAGCTGAATCAAATTGACTGAGTTGTTTACAAAAAGGTTTTCATTCAAATTGAGCCATCAATAACTAATTATTTGGGTGCATGTAAACTTAAAGCAAATAAACGTGGACATATGTTGTTTTGGACCCCATTGACTTTCATTCTTCAAAATATCTTCTTCTGTGTTACACAGAACTAAGAAAGTCATACGTGTTTGGAATAACTTTAAGGGGAGTAACTAATTTTTTATTTTTGATTGAACTATCCCTTTAAGAATCTGAACCAAACCAGAAGTGAAAGACAGTGTGAGGAATATTAAAGTCACAATGGTAATAAATGACATCAGCATCCAGTCAGACCATTACGTCTGACACCCTAGAAGACCGAAGGTAGAGACTTAAGGCACTTTAACATACGCCTTTCACATGCTAATGGCCTCATTAGTGCCCAAGCTCAAAGTGCGTGTAGCCCCTATCATTCTTCTTTTTCTTGCTAAGAGTCTATGGCCGTCACTGCAATCGTCCTGTGAAGTTTCTTCTTGTAATTTTTCTATTACTTGGTTGCAAATTTCTGGTCTGGTCTCCATTAATTCCTATTATATACTGAGTCATATGGACTACAAGGTATTTTGAAACAATATCTGAAACAAAAATAAAATATTACCATGCAATGAGGGTATCTGACCAGATTTACTATGAAGCTTAGATTTCAACACAATGTAACAAACATTGTTCACGGTGCTTGGCCCAGATCATAGCTGCCCGCAGCTGCATTTACTCTAGTAGATTAAGAAAGTTGTTCAAGAAGTCTTACAAAGGTAAAAAAGTTAAAATAACAAAAAAGGGGATTTAACTACCTCCATTTAAGAACAGATAAATCTATACTTCTGCATTAAGCACAGTAAACACTTACCGGTTTTCCTCCTGCTGGGTGGTGCCTTGGCTGCCTGCTCAAGAATGAGGTCTGAAAAAAACTTCCTGCGTGCTTCTTCTCCCGGCATGCTTAAACAAACCACCTCCCCGTATGAACGGCTGAAGATGCATGTCAGCTGTAGAAAATACAAATAAAAAAAGATAGCAAAATTTAGAAATTAAAAAAAAATTTGCAGTTTGTAATTTAGTCAGCAGACTGAAAAATAATAAAAAATAACCTTACATATGCTTTTTAACAACAAAAATTAGACACACACATATACATACATATATATATTTATATGACAATATGTGGAATCCGGGCTAAAGTCTTAAAATCTAGTAAAGAGATAAGTATCAAAGCTTGATTTCGACCATTATTTTCAATATGATTTCAATCTTTGACCTTACTCAGTTGATATTAAAGATTTCAAGGTTACATTTTTACAGAATGTTCTTTAGCTAATGAATGATGGTTTTATGTAAAACAGTAAATCACCTATATATATATGCTTTAAGTTGAGCATCAAAAACAGTGATTCATGAAGTCAACATATACAAACTGTGAGAACATCTGCCATGAAAATAACACTCCAAATCACCCATACTGCTCTTCAAAAGCTGCCAACCAGCAGGGATCAAATCCCTGGGACTCCACTAAAAAGCATCACACATCTCGCCAAAAAGTGAACCAGCCAACATACAAACTCATTTAAACTTGTGTTGAACCCTGTCGATTTGGTTTTCCCACAGCATTCTTTGTTCTTGTGCGTAACACTTTTTTTTCTGGTTTCTACCCCGAAAGCACATTGCATGACGGGCTTTGACTCTCGAAAATATTCTCCCGGCATGAAGCATTGTTCTGCTCAGCTTGAACTATGAAAAGAAAGTTTGCTGGTAAACATACAGTATTTAAAGGGTAAAACCCAAAGCAGTTAGAAAATCAAACCAATGATGTGATGTGTTAAGACATCAGATATTTTTTTAAATGTTCAAATAAATCATTTAGTATAATCATTATCATATGTCATATTATACTTATTATATTATTTTATACATATATACACACATAGAGAGAAATACATTAACACGTTAAAACGGATTGAACAACATGTTTTATGCATAATTTCCCTTTGATTTTATCACCGTTTAATGATCAGAATAGGGTTACAACTCTTCTTTTTAATAAGCCAGTGGTTTACTCAAATTTTAGGGGTAGGTTTACAAATTCGGCTCTAGGAGCAAAAAACATGGTGTTTCAGCAACACATCCTACTTGACAAAATCATGGCTGCCGTCAGTCAGCCAATTAGAAGAGCAGGATAACAAAAGGCTTTAACGAAGAGTGATTTGACGGAAGATAATGAAAGGATGGAGAAGAAATGTGATGATGCACGCATCCTTCCTGACAGCCAAAGACTCGTGCATGAAGAGAAATCCTGAAAATAATGACCAGAGTCTGGTGCACATGGTCACAGGTGTCATTGAAGAGTGTTTTAATGAGCAGTCTCATATGGCTACATTCAACTCTAATTTCACATGGTAAAGTGTGCTGTGCCAGTCCAATTACTGAAGTCTGGGAGCGTTTTTTCTTTTACTGAATCAGCAGTTTAAACTTCACTGTAAGTTTCTTCAAGACTGCAGCAATCAGGACAAATTAAATCAGGTAAAGGCTAAAGACTCCTAAATATCCGAAAGCTCTCATATCTTAGCGCAAACTGAGCCACTTTAAGAAGTCTCCAGGGCTCCCCAAATATTACAAGGCGGCGACAGATTTAGGAGAGAATTTCTCCATAATGAGGACCCGCAGAGCACTTTAAGTTCAATTTCCAATCATGAGCAGGTATTGAAGATCCAAACAATCCCTCATCAACTGCATTATTTTATGTGTTGTTCCCCTCATGGCAGATTTGTTTCCACTCAGGTTGCTTTCAGACTTCTTTGGTCCAAACTCTTGAGGCGAGATGAAGGGAAGCAAAGCAAGTAGCCCACAAAAGAGCCAGGTAGTGATTTTATGATTTGTCTCCGAGCTGATGGAAGCCTTGGAGACTAATGCAGATTCTGAGAGGAAGAGAGCCGAGAGACTAAATAGGCCTTTCAACTCGCCCGAGAACAAGGCATCCAGAGGAAATGTGGAAAACACATTTCTCGTCTCCTCCTGTCATTCTCTTATTGACGCATGTTTCATCTTCACTTCAAATGAACAACAAGCAGATAAGAAACTGATAAATAATACAGTTGGGATTTGCAAACCGGTGTGATATCTGAATTTAAAGTCAACATCAAAGGACATACGCAATGTGTTTTACTTTCATAATGCAACATTTTCAGGATGCTTTCAATTAAGAGGTAAAAATGAAGTTGTGCCATATAAATATGTTTTTAAAAAGTTATTTCAAACCATGGTGTCAACTTTGGACGATCCCCGGGGGGTAAAATGCCCCACTGATTGAAACTTAAAGGGATATTTAATTCAAAAATGAACATGCGGTCATTATTTACTCACCCTCATGTCACACAAAAACACGTGTGTCTGACTTTCTTCTGTGGAAAAGATTTTGAAAGTTTTTTTTTTTTTTGTCCATAAAATAAAAGTCAATGAGATGCAATGTAATTTGGAGGCCAACGTTCTCCAAAATATCTTATTTTGTGATGCGAGTTAAAAAGTTTGAAACAACGTTTTGGAGCAGAATTTAACTTTAAACACTTTGGGTTTTTTTTTTTTTTTTTTTGCAGTCTAATTTTCCAGTTAAAAAATGGTTGAAAGAAAATGTATTTTGTGGGGAAAAAACTGTGCTGGAGTAACAAGATGAAATAGAATTATACTGATGATATAATCGCTAACAATGAATCTAAGAATCTTTAAGTATTGCATGTCAAGTACATTTATCTTTTTAGATATTTTAACTGGATAATTAGCCAAAAAGTTTTGCATTTTTGTATTTTTATTATTATGCTGCATTGAAAAACAAGTTTACTAAAAGACTAGTAAAAAGTTATGCAAGTAAAGCTGAAATATTAGAAAGTTAAAAAAAGGTCACTTTTAAAGCCAACTGTATTGAAAGACTTAGTCTTTCCACCATATATAGTTTTTGTTTTATTAAAATGTTCACTACCCATATTGACTAAGATTAAAACAATTACAAAATTGCACCGACAGATAAAAAGACATCAGGCTGTTCAACGCAGACCCTGAAGGTGTTCTAGTGAACTAACAAGTGCACACTGAGGTGTAACCTTACACTGCTGGAGCTGACTGCTAGCATCCCTCCTACATGCGCTGGCATGAGCCAAAACTCTTCCCGCACCCGAGCACAGGGCCACGTACCTTCTCCCTGTGATCTACACCACCTGCCCCCACTGCAGATGCTGTTTACAGACGGACATGGCATCTGGCTCTACAGCTTTCTCTTTAAGAAATGTGAGGGAACGGACGAGTCGAGAGATTTTTTGTGGTTATTTTGTTCCCCTTTCTTTTAATTTATCGGTGGCCTCACCCCTGACGTGCAGTGCTGCAGAGAGGACAGCTGTCTCGCTGAACATGCCAGAAGCCCAAGGCCAGTGCAAACTGTTCTCGAGCTTCTACTTTGCATATTTGGGATGCACTTAATGCGGATAAGCTCTGGGCTAATGGACTTTTTAAAATCTTGAACCAAAGTAGGTTCAATATCTTCTCACTTAAGGCCTACTTGAGGTGAATGGAACGGGAAATTTTTTCTTAGGTATGCCGGTTTTTTTAAATATTACAACCAATCTGTCAGCATGTTGATTTCGTACAGCTAATATAATTAATATGAGAAAAAGAAGGAGAGAGGGAGTCATTTTTTTTGTTTTTCAAATAGCATGTCAAAATGGAAAGCAAGCCCAATCACAAATAAATCTTTGGTTTGGTTTCCAAGATTTCACCAAAACAACCTGGTCTAGATGAAAATAGTCACTAAATAAACTGCAGAGTTATGATCAGCTCATGCCTTTCACATAATTTTGACGCTTCATTTTTTCAATAACATAGGGCTGCACAATGCTTATAGCACAACTTTGGAAACACAACACGAGTCAACAATCTTCCCAAATTTGTAATGAGAAGCACTTGTGAACCAGCTGTTGTCAATAAAAGAGAAGCTTTAATGGCTTTCTGCCAAAAAAAAAATAAGGTTTAACATTTGAAACCAAAAGAAATTAAATATTAAATATTACTATTGAAGTTTTACTGTGTAATGTAAATTAAAAGGCTTAAATACTTGATTTTTAAGTTTACAGTGAAATATGAAAATTTCGATATTAATTATTTTGTTTAATATATATATATATATTTTTTTTTTTTATTATTTATTTAGTAATAATTAACAAATTAAATAACAATTTTGACCAGAAAACTCACAATTAAATTTTTTCTCAAATCATGGTGATATTTTGCCGAAATTAACTAAAAAACATTACTCATTTACATAAAAAACTTATTTGTCTTGTCCAGAGTTAATATGGCTACAATAAACCTGCAACAACAATTTAGATTTAGTGCTGTCGATTCAATCTGGGGGGATATCAGCTATGATACTGTGATCACAGATAAAACCAACAGATTCCAGAAACCAGCATATTCATCCATTATGTACTTCTTCCTAAGGGTTAATTTAAAAGTTTATTCATCAGTTAAGGAAAGTACATTTCCAACTCAGTCTAAAGCATGACTACCGGGTGTTTCATATAGCTACCTGCTGACATCAGTGAAGGCCAAATACATCCTGATCCTTCACAGCACTCCTTTCTGAATTCCACACACAAACTCTCCATCTCCAAATCTCACAGGCCCTGGATTCAAGTGTTCATGAGTGGGAGCGGCCGGAATGGTTTATTCTAAGGGAGAATCTGACCGTAGAAGCTCTAGTGGTGTTACTATGAAGCTCCAGTATTGATCGCAGCTTTAACACAGGACCCCCTGCCCGGATGAAGAGATGATTCTCACACCAAGGTAAGGGTGGTATGATTCAGAGCGAGGATGGTATGATTCCACTGAAGGGGCCTTGGGGTACATTTCAAAGTGGGAACGGACTTTGTGGATTCAAACAGCCGATTCTCTGAGTTTGCCCACTTCACCATTCAAAGCCACTTCAGATCTTTCTGTGGTTGCCAAAACTCTGGGTTGAAGTCAACATAAAATGACATTTTTAACCCATTTTACTTTTATACTACAACATATTTCTGATTCAGTCAAGGACAAAAATAACTAAATGAAATGTAGAGCTGGACTTGATAGTATCCATCAGAAATGGACTGAGTCATGAAAAGTGGGTGTTCTGTACCACAATGGAGCCACAGCAAGATTGTGGAGGAATACTGCTCCGTTAAGACCTCAAAAGACACACTTTAAGGAAGCTTTTTAACCAGGATTTGCAAGAGATGCATAAATAGATGCTTGAATATTTGGTTAACACTAGACACTTTTGGTTAACATAAACCACCAGGCTGTGCAGCCTAGATGAAGTATGCCAGAAGGAAAGTTCTTTCAGAGGTGAAACTATAGATGACGCGGTTTTAACAAATCTTGTCAACATAATGAACTACAAATAAATAGTGTGCATGATTACAGTTATGGACAATAATTAATAAATGGCCAAAATTATAATATAAAACAACTAAAAATAAAACGTAAACTAATATAAGCCATTTTAAATATACATTTAGAATGCAGAGCATGAAAAATTTAAATTCATATTGAGTTTCGTTAATAACATTAAAGTGTTATTAAATAAAGGCTTTTTTGTTTTGAAAGATTAACTATCGGAGCGTAACATGATGGCAAAGGTTATATAAAAACTTTAAAATAAAGGAAAACATACACTTAAATATCCAATATTGGCCAGTGTATCCATAGTTGACTGATGCTGATTTAAAGCAAATAATAGTGATAGTGATCAAAAAATCACTTATATATTTTTCCCTTTTCAGCAAAATCAACCAAATGACTATATTATTAAGCATAGCTAATATTTGAAGGGTTTGGTTTTTAAAACGCTGAGTTTCCGCACAATAATAGTATTGAATCTGGTCAGTATTGAAAAGTAAAATTTTTATTTTACGCAAAAAAAGGATACCCAACAAGTTATTAGGTCATGTTTTCTCCCTTTGAATCAATGTAACATGGCAAAGATGAATGCACTTTTAGAAATGGAATATAAGGGAAATGTCATTTTGGGATATCTGTGGTCTAATTTGTTATTGTTGTTCATGATCTTGTTAATGATGAAATTTTCTTTTATTGTTTAATTAATTTATAGCAAACAAGATGACCCGTTGAATTCATTTTGGGAGCGATGACGGATGAATGTATTTTTAGGCCGGTGCCAAGAGGCTGTCCATATGGATCAACTTACTACGTTGTGTATTTTCAACAGTATCAATATGAAAAATTGCTTTCATATTGATTCAATTGATTTATTTCATTTAAAAAAAACCTATCATGGATTTATTGCATTTGGGGGGGGGGGTTAAATCTTATAATTTTGATCAAATCAAAACCTGGATTTGAATTTTTTTATGTTATCATAACCTAAAGATGCTATGAGAAAGTCTGAAACAGAAAATAGTGGTTTTCATCTTGCCACTTACTCAGCAAAGAAAACACATTTTTACTCAAATTAACCGAAATGGATTTATAGTCTTTTGGAACCAAACTCTTCATTTGTCTCTGCACATTATTCTGGGATAATTCCAGAACTATTACTCATTTCAAAACACAAAAAAAATTCAAGCAATACAAAGCAAACAGATTGACTGTTGACTGCAGATTCATAATGCAAACACTGTCATATTGGTAAAATTTGAACATCAAGACACCACAGAGGACTTCAAAGAGGTGATTTAACACTGAAAGTCCAGAAAGTGTGTGAGAAAACAAAAAACAAGTGTGACAGAACCCAGCACCACACAGAGGGTAAAATAACCAACCCATCCTCGTCTGCTATCAATTAAACATGTGTCTTTCCTCGGAGGAATGAGACGGGCTTTAATGAACACACCTTGCAGGAAGAGAGCGAGCAAGAGACAGGGCTGTCAATAACATTAAAGCTTTTATTCCAAACACTCTCGTGCCCTCCTGGTGGGCATCAGTCTCTTCAGTGGGCGCTATGATCAAGGGCTTCGCCACCAGCCAATCACTAGTTGCCCAGCGACTCACCCTGGGATGCATGGGGCGCACAGCATGAGCCGCTGGAGGTGCTTGATGCTGGATTGGGAGGTGAAACCGCAGAGCTGCCAGAGTGACTCCCCGTCAGCATAATTAAGAGAGAGGGGTTTTTGGTTGTGTGACTTCAGACTGCATTACTTATCTCTTCCTTTCACCCTCTCGCTCCCTCTTTTCCTCTCACATGTTCTTCCTGCCATGTCTTTGAGAATTGATTTTAACGCCTCTGGGTGTGCTTAGAAAAGGACTAGAAAGAACAGAAAGGGAATGATGGGTACAGGTCAGGCCTTAAAGAAAAAAGAAGAACGAGGGACAAAACCTCGAAAACAAAACGAAAAGGAAAAAGGTTGAGCCTTGGCCTAGCGCATGGGACACAAATTAGGCTCAAGTGATCTTTCTCAACAATGTTCAATTCAATTCCACGATGCATCACGATTATATCGAATTTATTTTGTGCATTTTCATTAAATTATTTAAGCAGCCTGGTTTAAATAATTATGTTAACTATGAATGTTATTAATATTATATTAATTCATATATTCATAAATATATAATTAATTATTGTTAAGAATTAAAAGCAAGTATAGCTTTTAAAACATACAAGCAAATGCAAAGTATTAAAGAGGGAAAATACAATTAGGGATAAACGAAAAGCACTTTCATTATCTGGGAGTGTGTGAAGTATCCTAAAGTTTACAGATAGGCTAACCATAGTTATGGATTTTTTCTTTTTCTTTTGCCATTTGATTCTTACTGTTGAGATCATAGACAGTGGCAGCTTTAACAGGCTGCATTCACACTGATGCACAGATCTATTTCAACAAATCAGATGTTCTGTTTACATCAATTTCATATCATGAAAGTAGATACAAGTGTATTTAACCGCAGCCACGAGCTTCAGGGCAAGCTGACTAAAAGGCTAAGCTCAGATACATAGATACATACACACAAACACACATATACCAAGCAAATACAGCGTTTGTTTTACAACTACAGATGTTAAACTTAATTTAAGATATCCATTTTATGTTTACCTAGTTTTATAAATCTTCATTTTAATGAATCGGTATAGATTCTTAAAGGAGCAGTAAGCAATTTCTGAGAAACACTGTTGATAATTGAAATCACCAAAATAAACACGCCCCCGCACAAAAGATCACACTTCCATCTCCCCAAATTCACAGACACACTATGGGGGAACCAGAAACCGATTGATCTCCATCTTGTAGGACATCTCAATTCTCTAATTGAACCGTGAGGAGACGAGGAACGAGGAGTGAGGAGCTATGAGCGAAGATACACAGGTGTGGCCTATGCGGAAGTCTTTTCAGTCTAAACACCTGAGCGCGTATAAAGTCTGATCATTCAAATTCTGCCGATTTTATATGGTAATTCAAACAATAAATGCCGTTTGGACACTGATGTGTTGTGAAGACGTCTTAGTTCAAACTACAAATAATATTTATTTAAAAAAATTCTAAAAATCACACTATTTTTGATTAGAATTCAATATGTAAATATTTAGTTCTAATATAATAATAATTAATAAATCTACCCATCGCATAATTTGAGAGTCATACATTCAACCATCACAGATTTCTATGCAACTTCTTTAGAGTGGGGAAAAATAATTTAAAGTACACCTAACCTCAACAAAATACATACAGTCTGTTACAGACATGAATATAACACAGAAATTGTATTTAGGTTAAGGGGTATGTCCAGGGGACAGATCGGTCACCTCGTCTGGGAGCTGCTGGTAGATGGTCTCTGCTGTGGCGAGGATGAGGAGCGGTGTGAATGAGGGTACATCCTGCAGGAGTGTGAGGAAGCTGCTCTTGACCGTCTCACTGATGGCTTCCCACCAGTCACTGATGTGAGGCATGTAGATGATGCTGGGTACACAGCGTCGAGCCTCACGAAACACCTACACACAGACCAGACGTTACAAATGACCGCATTCACTCCTATGCAGAAGATAAGGTGGATAGCATGCGCCGACTACCATCATCACACATTTTAAGCACAATAATAGTTGTACAAGCCCACAGCACCACACACTGGATGTGTGAAGCCTTTAAAAGTGATGCTGTGTTTTTGGGCTTGCCTGAGCACAAGACTCCTCCGGGGTTTTGGCACTGACGGAGTATAGCGTGGGTAGGTCGAGACGGTGCACAGTGAACTTCTCCAGGTGGTGCAGCACAGCAGGGGCCAGGTGTGTGCTCTGCCCCGCGCCCTGGGGTCCCGTCAGCAGCAGCCGTGGCCGGTAAGAGGTGGGCTGCTTGTAGGCAGAACTGAAACAAAAAGAAAAAGGTCACTATCTATCTATCCATCTGTCTAGGTGAGTTAGAAACGTTCAATTCAAACCTAGAAGCACAGAAATGTTGCCTACACAGATGTTAGTTTTGAGAAACTGCCTCAGGAAGAGGTGCTGACAACTTGAATGAAGCTACGACGGTCAAATAAAATTTCAATAATGAAGATAAATAAATAAGGTAACTGATAAAGTTGGCAGCTAATTTTCATGCATTTGTCATCTATACTGTATATTAATATAATAAGATGAACCACTTGCCAACATCTCATTTAAGTGTGAGCAGCTGCAAGTATTGATGATCGCAAGCTAATGCCATAAAACACTGTTTCACTGAACCGTGAAGAACAAATCGATGCAAACGGGATTGAAGTAGGTCTGCTGAGGAACACAAGCTGTCTCAGTGCAGACTGTATGTCCTGCAGTAAACCAACAGATGGCAGCAAAACACAGCATTTGATTTTATCGTGTAGAGACTTTTAAATCTGAAAAAGTTTTGTTTGTTTATTTTCTTTTGCCATAACAGCATTAAAATTGCAACATAAGCATAATAAATGAAGGGCCTCAGTGTATGTATGGATTATGAAAGTGCGCGGAGGTTGAAAGCTGAGAATTCAAGTGACTCACGTGGTAAAGTGGAGAAAGGGTTTGTGTGTCGTGCAGGAAGCTGCTTCCTTCAGCGATCCTGACTGAGTTTCATAAATGGAAGGAGCACCGAAACATTCCTCGTCCTCGCTGTACGAGTCCTCCACCAACAGATGATTGTCAGTGTCTGAAATCAGAGAGAAACCACTTTATATTTCTGCAGACGTCTCTTCAGATGCAGCGTGGTTTATAAAAACAGCAGATTAACAGAAACAGAAAACAAATGAAACATGCAGCAGGAAAAGTGCTCTGATTTGATGCACTAGTATTGGGGTTACTCTGATAATAACAATGATTTGATATAATCTTAGATTTTATCCCCCTTTCCCTCAGTAGTAAATAAATAAAAATAAAAGGAAAATCTTGCACTTTTGAAAAAAGAAAAATTTAATTAAAACTTGGTAACGTGGGAATGCAAACGAGCGATTTTAACTAAACTTAGGACTGGTGGTGCTTTCTTTGGTTATTCAGTGTTCCTGGAAGAAACTAACATTAATACTGATAAAATAATAATTATATATATATATATATATATATATATATATATATATATATATATATATATATATATATACACACACACACACACACACACACACACACACATATATAAATTATACTGACACTAACGATTTAAAACGCATCAAGGATTAAAGTGCCCCTACTATGGAAATTGAAAGGTTAATATTTTGGTTTTGGGAGTCCCCAACAACAGTATGACATGCATGCAAGGTCAAAAAAACACTTTTATTATGTTATAATATGCATTTATTTTTACCTTACTTGCTCAACGACTCCCAAACGATTCATTCAATGATTCAAGGGCACAATAAAAATATAAAATCTGTCTTGGAAATCTTTAGCGAAAAGGGTTTAAAATCTTCTAGAGGAAAAAGATTCCATTCATTCAAAAATCAACCATTTAGGAAATATGTATAATAATAATAATAATAATTATAATGAACAAACTCGATCTAGGAAAACTAACATCTCTAACCAGGTGTCCGTTCATCTTTGACATATGAATTTTCTAACTAAATGGTGAACTAAATGGTGCGATGAGTCACATGACTTATTTCAAAGAGAGCAGTCATTAAAAATATTGGGAATTCTATTCCCAGCAGTAATATGAGGTGGTAATTATAAAGCTCTGTATGTAAGGCACAAAAAATAGATCTGAATGGATGATGAAACACCTAAATGAGAAAAGAAGGGCAAAGGGAAAAAACTAATTAAACATTTTTTTGTACCTGTGATGTATAGTAGAAATAACTCACTGAACAGAATAAAATCCAACAGCAGGAAATGTGAGCGTACCGTGTGTGTGTTCCCTGTGCAGGAGCTCTGCGTGGGGGAAGACTCGCATCAGGCAGGCCAGCGTTTGGGCCAGTGTGGGCTCCAGCAGGGGCTTCAACACACAGGAAAGGGCCTGGCCGGGTGGAGCCAGGGCCCTTTGACCCGCAGGTACTATAGAGCGCAGAGCACGACCAAAATCCTGCGCTCCCAAAACGATGGAGCCCACGTCCAGCTGATAACGCTGGCTGCTGCCGTAGATCTGAGGATAGCACCGCCGCAGAGCCGCTAGCGCAGCCTCTGTGCAAAGTGCTTTGATGTCGGCCCCACAGTAACCTGAGACACAGCAGAGTTAGACACTCATCTGGACAAAAACGTCACCTTTCATACGGTTCAAAAACTTTAGTAAACTGATAACTTTAAATATTTACAACCTAACAGTTGCATCATTACTCAAAATAAATATATATAAAATAAAACAATAAAAGGCTATGAAAAAATAAGATATGAAATGTTTTCACAAGCTCTCATTTTTAGTTTAAATGTTTTAAATTAGTTTTTTAGTTTCCATTTAAAAGTTTTTTTGAATTCGAAATGGTTAGAAATTTGAAAAGATAAAATGAAAAAATAGATTAAACTTTATTATTATTATTTAAGAAGTCTAAATTGACAATAGTCTAGCTTACAGTGAAAATATCAATACCGTGTTCCATTCAACTTAACTCAAGTTTTCATTTTACAGTTGGGAAAACAAACTGCTACTTAATTTTAGACTTTAAGCTACAAACAATAGCCAAAAAGATAAATTTGAGAGCAAATAAAATGTTTCTACATTAAATAATGATAAATCTGTTGAACAAATGTTGACATCTGTGTAAAACAGTCAATTATCTGATTGTGGGAACAACATGTGTTTCATGTTTCATCTTCCAAACATTGGATATCAAAACACTTTATGGTCTCGAGAAATCAAGTAGTAATAACTCATTGCCTGTTATAAAACATTTTCTGATCGCCTGTGATTTTTTCACTTTGCAGCATCAGTGAAGAAAGAAATTACTTGAAACTAGGGAGATTCATTTTAACCAGTTAACCGTTAATTTGACCGATTGAATTTTGACCTATTAATACAATCAGTTAAATGGTTTAAAAAGTCGTTTATTTATTTATTTTCAGTAATTTATCAAAATATTTAAAAAGGTTTGCTGCATAGTTAAAATACGCTAAACATATAATAATAATTTTAAAAAATTTGAGAAAAAAAAACAAGTCGCGTATGTGTCATTTTCTTTCATTCAGAAATAGTCCTAATGCGACGCAAAATGTTTACAAACATTATAATAAACACTGTAAACATAGCGAGGCTATTTTAGTTTCCCTCACTCCACAGTAGGCTATTTAGAAAAGAACAATAATATAACATGGCAGCGGTACAGTGATAACACTTTTAACGGCACAGATTTTACTACATATTTAAACTGTCTGTATTTTATTATGATAATAATTAATGGTTAATAATTGGTTAACAAGCATTGGTTGTCAGTTAGGAAAAATAACCAAAATGAACATCCCTACTTGAAACCCAAAACGTGTTCATGCTGCAACTTGTGTTAAGATATAGAGCTGAAGCTAGAAAAGCATCACTTTTGCATCCATCTTACCGACACACTTCTCAGCTAGCTCATCTATGAAGGGTTCAGCTAGCTTGGGGCTCCAGTCCCTGGTGTGGATTTCTAAAATGTGCTTTCGAGCCTGTTGATGAACGTAAACACAAACACAGACTGTGTACAGATAAAACAAGGCACTTCAAAATGCACAGCAAATCTGTTTTGATCATAACCACTTAACAAAGGGGCTGGTTAAAACATAAGAGCTAACGTCTGATTAGCCAGCACCCTGCTGTGAAGACAAACTACATACACATCTAGAAATCAGACCAGCACTGCGCTGACCTCATATCACAACAACTTCAAAAACAAAAGCTCAGGCATAGATGATGCACACAATATAAGGGTGTAGATATGTTTGACAATTAGATAAGTTGTGTTCTAGATTCATAAATTGGATTCAGTGTAAACAGAGCTGTTTCTAGCCTAGTTAGTTTGTCACCACCATTTGTGGTCAAAATTTTCTGCAACAAATAAAATAAATAGAGTTGGTATTTTTCAGTACCTCAATTTCTCTCAATACAATACATTCTCAATAATTAACAGATTTTTTATTTATTTAATAAATTACTCTAAATGGCAAAAATAATAACATCATAAAATACAGATTTATACGGAAGTTCTAAGCGGCCATGCATTATAATATTTTTTCTTGTTGTTGTCTCATTTTCTCGTTTTCTCGACATAACAAAGTTCGTTTTCTCGACATAACGAAGTTAGTTTTCTCGTTATAACGACTTAATTTTCTCTAAGAAGTTACAAAACTATGCCAGCAGGTGGCACTATAGACCTGAATATAACTGATGGGGCGTTGTACACTATCCACTTTACTGTACGCGGACCTTCCTCGTGATCGCTATAATTTGTGCAGTCTTCATTACTGACATTTAATTAATTCATAAATGTTAAATGCTTGAATCAATATGAATATTTTGTGTATTAAGTTCCTGCTAGATGCATGAGTTTCACAAACGCGTTCTGTGTCATAAAATAACTGCTTTATCAAAACCAAGGTTGACATCACTGTATTCTGTTTGCACCTATATCTTTTATTTGTGCTTTTAGGCACATGATAGGTAGTTAATAAGCGGAGATGTTCTGTTTATCTACTGTAGGACGGGATTTAACGATGTAGGCTGATGTGCTTCTTTTCCTTATTACTAATCTGTATTGTTAACCATAATGATGAGAAATGTGATGTATATGTAAAATCCATAGGCTAATTTAATTCAGTTTTGTTCTATAATGTAATCGTTTTTTTCTACACACACACACACTCTACACGTACACATGGACGCTCTTTTCAAACAGAAGCTTGTAACACACATGATATCTGCTACATCATATAATGGCAACTACAAATTACAAATTATGGTAAATGGTAAATGGACTGCATTTATATAGCGCTTTCAACATACCACATGGCCATCCAAAGCACTTTACAATTTGCCTCACATTCACCCAATCACACACTCATTCACACACCGACTGCGGTGTCAGCCATTCAAGGCGCCATCCAGCTCATAGGGAGCAGCTGGGGTTAGGTGTCTTGCTCAAGGACACCTCGACACTTGGTCAGGTGGAGCCGGGGATCGAACCACCAACCTTCCGGTTTGTAGACAACCTACATGAACCACTGAGCCACTGCCGCGCCATAATTATATATAATTTTATTTCAAATAAAGGGAAAATGAAAAGTGAGTTTATTCCAAGCAGCTCTAATTTCGTGGTGTTGCCATTTAAACATGTTAATTACAAAAACAAAACGTTCGTTGTACTGTCTCTGGAATAATCAACAGTGATTGATCAGCCTTTATTTATATACAGTATTGTAGACATTATTACCTAGGCGAAGGTAAATTTGCTGAAATATATGCTACAGTAAGAGCGCCTGCATGGTTGTCCATCAGATGCCTGTCAAAGTTGAGTTCATTACTATAGCAACAGTAAAACTGTCATGTTGTTATAACGAGAAAACAAACTTTCGTTATGTCGAGATAACGAGAAAAATAAGTTGTTATAATGAGAAAACGACTTTCGTTATGTCGAGATAACGAGAAAATTAAGTCGTTATAATGAGAAAACAAACTTTCGTTATGTCGAGATAACGAGAAAATTAAGTCGTTATAACGAGAAAACAAACTTTCGTTATGTCGAGATAACGAGAAAAATAAGTCGTTATAACGAGAAAACAAAAAGGAAAAAAATTATAATGCATGGCCGCTTAGAACTTCCATAGATTTATAAATAATTTTACAAATTATATAATTGTATATATTATATATTTTATATATAATACTACAAAAGTAGTGCATTGTGCATTTTTTCATTTAAAAGTACTGCTATATGAAAAAAAATGGGGGGGGGGGTCTGAGCCCACTACTGAATACACCACATATTAAATATTTTATATTTTCTCATTACAAATTATGTTTTAATTTATAATTCATAATAAACAACTCCAATTAATTAAATTACATGTTATGGACTGAAACCATTAGTGAAAACTTCTTGCATCTTTACAATGCAATGTTTTTTTTTTCTTTACTAACTACATGTTGTACATTTTTGAAAACTTAAAATGTTAATTTTCAAGGCTTTAATTATTTTTTTAAACTCAGATTTTTAAGTCTAAAACTCATTGTATAAAATAAAACTACTCCTAGTAATTCAACAAAACACTACTGAATTAAATTCTTCTGATCATCGTTTTCAACCTGTTTCTGGTGTCATTGGGATTTAGAATGCTCTAATCTGTTTAAATGCTGTTTAATGTTCTCACTTTATCTGAAATCTCTGACTGTTGGATAAGAAAATATATAATCTAACGATATAATATCTCTCTCAATAACTAGTTAGCCTCTACTTAAAATAAATGTGTAAAAGAAACATACTTCAGATGACAGTATTTTTCACAAATAAATAAATAAATATTTAATTAAAATATAATTAAAAAGTAAACACTGTTACCAACAGGGCACTCAGTATTCTGGGAAGTTTGTGTGCATTAGGAATCATATTTTTCAAATAAAGCCAGGGTAACCCTCATTTTACATACAGCACACAGAGAAAATGACATGAATATGCATAAAGCGCAGCATAAGTTTAAAACAGCATAAGTCCATTTCACACGGACCGACCGTCACACAGAGCACATGTGATCATGCTGGATAAAAATGCACACTTCACAAGATCGCACAGCTGGATTCGACGAAGTTTGCAAGGTATGTTAAATTTTATGTTCATTAGTCATTCAAAGATTTGTTTAAAATATTTAAATGTATATTTGCTTAATGCTGATGGCAAACAAGTATCATCATGTTTGCCTTTCTATTACTAACAGGCCTAATATAAAAGCAATCATTATAATACTTTCTGTATACATAAATTCCTTTGTCTGATTATTAGACAGACTTCTATCCATATTAGACAGAACTGTTAACGACGATGACGAACAAGAGAGAGTGTGAGCACTGCGTGCGCTCAGGCGCTGCCGCTCTCAGTGCTGTCAAAAAAAAAAAAAAAAGACTTGAACACATTGGCCAAACAGAAAAACTTATCGTTCCCATGTCGATATTTGAAAAATGCCAAATATCGGCCGATATATCGGCCTTAGCGATATATCGGTCGACCACTACTTATTTGTAGTTGAAGGGCTCAATACTTGGCACAACTTTAAACATACAATTTTCAAGTTACCCATAGGTAATGTTTAGGCCTTTAGCTCCAGTCATGAAATGTTTTGAACTAAAGCAGGGATATCAGCTTTGATATCAGCAGAGGTCGGCATATTAAAGTAATCTCATCAAAATTAACTGGCTTTCCGTTTATCAAGATTAAAACGAGTTTGGCAAGCAGAATCTGTGAGATTATCGCAGATAAAAGATTTTAGTGACCAAACCAACTGCAAAAGACTTCAAACTGAGCTGTCAGACAAGTCCAGGATAAGTGTTTTGAGAGAGGGACACGAGGACGCTCCGGGACACTGAATGTCAGTTGGCTCCGAAATACCATGTAGAAGTTCAAAAGGATTTGCACACCTTTTTATCTGGCAGGTTGAACAGAAACTCCCGGTCAAAGCGCCCGGGCCTCCTGAGTGCGGGGTCAATAGAGTCGAGTCTATTTGTAGCACCGATGACCACTATCTCCCCCCGGCTGTCCAAACCATCCATCAATGCCAGTAATGTAGACACTATGGAGCTAAATCATAAAAAGAGAAAAGAAAATGACTGGTTAAACTCTTCAAATGTAAAATGAATAGGTGCTGATGTGTGAATGTGGGTAGTACATCAAACTCTTTAAAAGAGCAAAGAAAAATCTTGTTTTCCGTCGTATACTCCTTGTAATACTAAAAGCCTTTGTGTGGAAATCATATCGAACTACTTGATTTCTTCAGGAGCTTTTCTAATCCTGATGATGAAACCTTCTGCAATCCCCACCGCATTCATTCAAACGCATTACCTGTGAATCTGATCCTGCCTGCTGGAGCGAACAGGAGCGAGGCCATCAATCTCATCGAAAAAGATGATGGAGGGTCTCATGAGGTATGCCTGCCAGGACGAGAGGAAAACATCACCTGGCTGGATAATCACACATCTAACACTTCAAAACAGCAGGAGAGAGAACAGAGCCTGACACCTGTTTTATAGGGATATGTGATTCACTCTAAATCTAAAAAGACAACTTGTGATACACTACAAGAATCAACAAAATACAAATCTGTAAATATCTGACACTGTTTAAAGAGTACAGGGAGACAAAGGCAGATTTTTTTCTTCTAAAAAAAAAAAACAGTAAAAGCTAGGTTCAGTTATGCTGCATAAGCGATATTTTATTTTTTTCTCTCACAAATTTTCACAATAAAATGTATTGAAATGAATAGAACTTGTGATTATTGTAAGGTTATTCGATGAAAATAAAATACTTATTTGAATTTTTTTTTTTTTATAGAAATCCAATACTCAAATGAATATTAATTAACTTTATATTTTAAAATATCAATTTATATTTTCAGTAGTGGAAAAATGATTATTTTCATGATTTATATTAGATTTTATAGATTTTAAATACTGGATTTTCAATAATACTTGATTTAATATGTATTTTTTGACTATTATTTGACTGTATTTTTTCACTAATTATAATTATCAGTATTATTATTGCTGTTGTAGTTGATGATGTTATTGTTATTATTGAGCAAATGACAAAACCGTTTTAAAACTGTAACCTGCAAAGACGTTTAACACTTAATTTAACACTTGAACATTTTCTAAATTAACCCTAATTTTCTTTTACATAAAACAAACATCTAGGAATGTGCAATATCTGGTCATCAGTAAATATCAGCTCACAGACAACAGATACGATCTCAAAGTCATACTAGAGCCAGGATTGTGAGGTCACCTGATCAAAAAGTAGGCGGAGCTGTCGTTCAGACTCTCCCACCCATTTGCTGAGGCAGTCTGCGCCCTTGCGCATGAAAAAAGACACCTTCCTGTCACCCTGACTGCATTCATTGGCCAAAGCTCGTGCCACCAGCGTCTTCCCAGTTCCTGGAGGCCCATAAAACAGACATCCTCTGCAAAGCGGGGAAAACATGTTACAAATGTTAGTGTCAACCTCTGACACGTCAACTAAACACAAAACTGAAAAATAATCATATACGCAAAAAAACCTTACCTTGGGGGCTGGATCTTAAACTTCTCAAACACTTCTGGATATAATAAAGGAAAGACGACCATCTCTTTTAAAGACTGAATGTGATGGGAGAGACCTCCAATACTGTCAAACTTCACCTGCATTGAAAGAGACAAGGACATATGCTAACCCACAAAGCATCTTTATGCTCAGTAAAGAAATGTAGAGAAGTGTAGAAACACTCAGACTCACAGAAGTGTCCAGATTCATGGGATCCACATCTGCCAAACTAGCACCCACTTTCACTCTGTCTCGAAGCACACCGCTGGACAGATCCTCTGCTCGTAGGTTCATGGGTAGACACCTGTCCCACACAAAAATCAAGCAACATCAAACCTTAGTAAAAATGTAGCCATGTAATAAGTCACATATTGAGTGAATTAATAGTTGTTCTGTTTTTATGTCACCTGTTACGAGCTCGGCTCATGCTTTTGCTTTTCCGCCTCTCAAAGCGCTCTTCATCAGACGATGATGTCGATTCACTACTGTGAATGGCATGTTTCTTTACTCTGGTGATGAAAACACAGTGTTGATTTAGTATCATTGAGATTATATTATAGCTTTTATTAATAGTATTTTATATTAGTATTTTTAATGCTTAATTTTACATTTTGCTTTAATTTTGCTTTTAAATTTTATCATGAGTTTTAGTACCACATTTTGCGGACTATAAGTCGCACTTTTTTTCATAGTTTGGCTGGTCCTGCGATTTATAGTCAGGTGCGACTTATTTATCAAAATTAATTTGACATGAACCAAGAGAAATGAATCAAGAGAAAACATTACTGTCTACAGGCGCCAGAGGGCGCTCTATGCTGCTCAGTGCTCCTGTAGTCTACACTGAAAACATAGAGCGCCCTCTCTTGGCTGTAGATGGAAATGCTTTCTCTTGGTTTCTAAATAAATGTGACTTATAATCCAGTGAAACTTATGTTTTTTCCTCGTCATGACGGATTTTTGGACTGATGCGACTTATACTTAGGTCGGACTTATTATGCATTTTATAAAGTCTATACAGTTCTATTATTTTTACTTTAGCGTAAATTCTAATTTTTAAATATAACAATTCATTTAATGTTTAAAATTAAACATTTAAATAAAAGAATGAGAAATGTTGTCTTGGCAACTAGCTTCAATTAATGTTACATTTTTAAATATAATATTTTGTTTCACTTAACTTTCCATTCTTTTTTTTTTCTTGTTTTTGAGTTAATTATAACAACCCTCAAACAGAAAACATTGCCCTCCAAAAAAGGAAGATATTACACATAAGAAAACACACTTCTGAAAAAAAAGAAATGCACCTAATATGGCTTCTTCTTGCAGGAGATCTGTGCGTGTCGAACAGAGAGCCCTTGCTCTGCTTTCTGTTCACTGGCTCTGAGAAAACAAATGAAATGCATTTAAAAGACAAAATCATTCATTAAAATAGCCAGTGATTGCACACGCTGCATGGCATGGGAACATCTGAGGGTCAAAAGGATGTTTTAAGTGCTCAAGCACGTAAGCATGAATGAAAACTGTCTGAGCATCAATGCTCATGAGTGCATGTGTATGAGCAAGTACCTATTGGGGGCGCTTCATATCGCTGCACAGTTTTACGCTGCCTGAGGTTATAAGGTCTGTCGTTCTCCTCTCCAGCCTCTTCTGCCTCGTCTCCTTCATCGTCTTCATCATCATCAGCCTCCACATCTTCATCCTCCTCCTCCTCTTCGTGAGACTCTTAAAAATTAATAAAAGAGAGAACTCTTTAGAACAAACGCCAAACTAAAATAAACATCATCACGGTTGAAAATCAAAAAAGGAATATAATATATGTTTAGGACAGATCAAGAAGACAAATGACATTGTTAGATGCAAAAAATGTAACAAACAAACAATAATACAATTTATTTGATTCAGATAAAATAATTACTATGAAACTGGAACTGTTGAATGGAATTAGAAATGGAAACAGAATCATTAATTACATTTCTTATAATTCGCCTGGTCATAAAAATTTTATATGAATGCAATAAGCTGCAATGATGCTTGGGAACATTAAACAAGCAACCTACACCAGATACAAATCACACGGTGTGACGCTAGCAATGCACAAAAAAAAAAAATATATATATATATATATTTTTTTTTTTCTTTCTTTTTTTTTTTTTTCTTTTTTTTTTTTACCAAAACATTGAAACCTAAATTAAAGTCAAACATTTTAAATTGGTAAACCAAGTTAACAGAGTTGTATAAAAACAATTAATTAGCGAATAGGAGAGTTTCGGAGTCCACACATACCTTCAGTTCCCTCCTCCTCTTCGGGGTCCTTTGACTTGCTCATGGCTTTGTGATGCGCCTGCATTCCATACGTGTTCCTACGCAAAGACTTCCTCCTCTTCACGCGGGAGTACATGTCCATGTTTTCCTGCAGCAAAAAATAAAGAAATAAACATCTAAATGAGAAATGTGGAAGAATCAATGGAGTTTGTAGTGTGTGAGTTTCGACTCAGTGGATTCACAGCCCACACTGAAGAGAAAAACCAATGCTTCAGAGTAAGGCAGGATTTTAATAACCTCAATGTGGGCAATCATTTCCTTAATGAGATGGAAAATAAGGCGGCCCAATTGTTCTGCTGTTTAATCATCAGTGTTAAAGAATAGAAGGAGTCACCAGTTCAGTGTCCGTCCACATGCGGAGGCGCTCCACTTCCCGATTCTGCCGTATGCTGCTGATGTTGTCCATCTCTTGAAGGACTGCTTCTGCCGTACTAACAACAGACACAAGATTCACATGCATTCAATGACCAAACATTTTAGTCTCATGAGACAATAGTTCATAAACAAGATTAACCCCATGAAGCCTTGTCATACTGGATATGTAAAATTATAAAGCCTCTAAATTATCGACATGATCAAAACTTTAAAGAAATACCTGTTGAACTAGTTCTGGGCGATATGACGATATATATCAGATGGACGAAACATTGTTTACGGTAATACTTTTCATAATTATATATATATATATATATATATATATATATATATATATATATATATATATATATATATATATATATATATATATATATATATATATATATATATTTATGAATATTGGACAGCTTCCCCTTTAAGACTGAAGTCTTATTTTTTGCCCCCCAAAATAAAATGTACAAGACTTTAATCATAAAACTAAACTTAAATATCATCTTACGAAAACATATTTGAAAGATATAGAGTGAATATTTATAAGCATTTTATATACCGTTATAAAGATCTCACTGGTTACAATAAATCAGATTTTGAAAATAAAATGCAAATACAGAATTTGAATATTAACAGCTGCGTAGAGCTTACTTAATCCTCTTCATCCCGAATGAGATCCAATATTAGCAGAGGCACCAAACTGCATTTTGTTGCTCAGTTTGAACCTCTTAATAATTTTATCCCTTCATGATTCATATTCTCTATGGAGACAAAAGCCTGACGTATCAAATGATACTCAATCATAAAATATAAGCCTACGCAAATTTCTGACTTGCACTTCATATGTCAGGCTTCACAGGGTTAATATGGAGGAACGTCATTCAGAATGAGTAAAGCAGCTCAAGCCATTCATGTGCAACACCAGCAGGTCTCCTCTCTCCAATACACTTCCACCATCTGTCTTTGACTCGCAACAACATGTTACCTCATGCTAAAAACCCCATTAGGACACAACCCAGTTAATCCATCATTAAAAATGTATTTCAAAAACTTTTTTTAATACACATCCAATATAATCGAATGTTAAAATACATGATTATTTAAAAAAAAATTAGATTTGTTTTTGAATACCCAATGCAAAGAAACGGTCTCAAATTCAATCAACTTTTGTAAACGCCGCCAATCTATTCAGAATTAAAGTGTCCAAACTGCAAAGTCTCTAATATGTAAAAAAAAAAAAAATGATTTGTACACTAAGCCCAGCAGAAAACTCCTGCACAACTCGCATATTTTTAAATGCTCATGACAAACATCACTACCTACAATTCACAACATCTGTCAGCTGCCTGGTGTTTTTCCTTGATATTTGCATAAAGTTGAGCATTTATGAACTGTTCAATGCTCTCAACATTTTCTCCAATCCACTGTCAATCCCACAATCCACCATGCTCTCAAAGGGAATTAACTAAAAATACTGCCGCAGTGTAAACACATCATACGTCTTCAATGTTAAACCACTAATGCATGCTCAAACACACGTTTTGACGGTTCTAGGGACAATCACAGAAACTTTCTTTGAAAAAGACATGACAGCAAATGTTTGATTAGCATAAAAGATCTCCAGAGCTCAACAAGTATGAAATACCACCCAAGAACTGATACAGCTCATTAGTAAAAATGTTAACAAAGACTTACAGGATTAACAAAGTAAGGTCTAACTACATCATTTCAAGTCCAGCCGGAACCTACTTAAGCACCCTGGTATACGTGTAGCCTTGGCTAGGAATCACCAATTATATCATAAACCATTATCTGCATGAATGCAAGATGAACAAATGTAGTCACCATAAATAGAGTAGTCTCTTGTAATCTCTTCTAGTTCTTGTCTGTTTCTGCAAGAGTAAACTCTGTTGGCTTCATCAGATGTCCTACTAATTATACACCAGCTACTCAAAACCATGAGGGAATTATAACGTACGCACACAATGTCCAAACAGAACATGATTTGGATACTGTGACTCGTAGTGGATTCATGGGGTTGAAAGCTAGTTGGTTTGAAGCCAAAGAGGTTCATCCAAAGACATTTGATGCTCAGAACGCTTATAGACAGACTCTCTCCCAGTCAACCAGGAGTTAAATCATTTGCCTAATGATTTGCTGACTGGTTGCATCAACAATAAATATATATCTAGACATATAAATGTGGTTAATCATGTGTTCATGTATTCATTATCTTTCATCATTAAGAAAGCAGTAAAACATCTGAACAAGCGGTTTTTGAACATTGGTAGCATTACATTTTCTGTCTAGAATGTTTTGAGTTTGAAAATGTACAGAAATCTTTTATGTTGAGATGACTATCATACTTCAGGCATGAATTAGCTATGTATACAACAATCAGCATTTACCTGTTGACAAGTTGGTCGAAAAGTAAACTCTGATTGAGGTGTTCGAACTGGGACTTCCTGATGCGGCGGCTCCTCTTGAGCTCAACATGACCGTTCATGCGAGCGTGGTCCCCATCTGATGTAGAATCACCCCTCAGACTCATTCGACCTATGGTTTAAAAAAAGGACTTACAAAAACCATCGCCTGATAATGAAGAATAACATCATAATGACATCAAAACTGATGTGAATCACATAAAGGCAGCATAGTTGATGTATCTATTACATGCTGTATATTGATCGGATGGATATTGAAAGTGATGTGACATTCAGCCAAGTATGATGACCCATACTCAGATTTCGTGCTCTGCATTTAACCCATCCAAAGTGCACACACACCTGGAGCAGTGGGCAGCCATTTATGCTGGAATGGAATTAGAAGTCATGGTATTGCTGGCCGGAGACTTGAACCCACAACCCTAGGGTTAGGAGCCAAACTCTCTAACCACTGTGACCAATGTTTAAAAAACATTTGAGAGAATTACTTAGAGATTAAATCTAGAGATTAATTAATATTTGCAATACTGGGAAGATTGACTGTTTACAACTGCATCTGATATTATCTGCATGGATGGAGTGAATATAAGCCAAACAAATGTATAGAATGGAAATTTGGTCATTGTATTGATGGTTTTTTTTTTTGTTTTTTTTTTTACTAAATCTTAAAGAAGGTAGCATATTTAATCAGAGGATTACGGATATACATTATCATACAGCAGTACACTAAGTTCTCTTTCATTGTCTTAAGTTACCATAAACAATAGGAAAGAATGCTTATGTTTGTCAATATATTTACATTTTTGGGTGAACTCTTCATTGTAGGAATTAATGTTGTCACGGTACCAAAATTTCAGTATTCAGTAACGATACCAGTGAAAATCAACGGTTCTCGGTCACAATTTCGTTACCAAAGCAAAACACAAAAATATCACATACATTCTACTAAATAATAGTCATATTTCTAGCACAATGCCTTTATGTAAAATTAACTTTTATTTTGACGGGTTACCGACCGTGAATACCTTTAAATTGACACTGGTTTTACTCAAATGAAACGGTAAATTCCATGACTGTCCATATTAAACTGTAAGTTTCATTTTCATGACTGGATTTTAAGATTCCATCCGTGTTTTCTGATTCGCAGAAACCATAGCGCTATATGCGTCAAGAACTGGGTTGACAGGGTACTCTGTACCACCGGTACTTAAAGAAACCTGGTACCGTGACATTTTCATTTTTTAGTACTGACTTGGTACCGAAGTACTGGGTCTTTTGACAACACTAGTAGGAATCATTAAGTAAATCAAAATAAATAATATACACTTACTGCGTCCATTCTGCAGGGCACCAGTGGACAACCTGGAAGACAAAGTGTAATTCCATGAGAAACAATTTACAACACATAAGAATACTACTACTTTTATCACATAAATAAGAGAAACAAACATTTAAAGGTGCCATAGAATGCAAAAAAAAATCACTTTTATATGGTGTTTGAAAACAGCTATGTGGCTACACAGTGTATGAAAACAACCACTATAATGGTAAAACTCTACTCACTCAATGTTTACAATTCCAAAAAATCATAAACCGTCTCTCCACACAAGCAGTTCTAGACTATGACGACATGGTGAAAGTCCGCTCATTTGTGATGCTCCCTGCCCTATTAGCATACACACAGCCCTGAGTGAGAAGCTGTGGTCCACAATTACTGTTCCTTTGCTGTAGCTGCCAGAGATACAATGTCAGCGCCAAAAAGCCATTAAAAGTGTTGTGTGTTGTGATGCACCAATCAACATGAGTCTCCATGGACCGCTGAGGACACGGTGGTTACATTTCATTTTTGAAGGAAATATCCAGGAAAATAAAAACAGAAAAGTCCTATACTTTGTGCTAACATTTTACACCGGATTTGACTGCCTCACAAATGAGGGTCAGTTTAGCGCTGGAGTTGTGCAAAGATTGCTTCTGAAGAAAAAAGCAAGCCACGGCAACAGTGTTAAAGTAGTGGACTTGGCAACACTGGAAAGGAGGCAGGAGCAGCAGCTAATTTTCATTTAAAGAGGACATACACTTAAACAGAGCATTTTGGCTCATACCCTAAAAGTGGCAATTTCAACAAGTTCTATCTCAGAATGCTCCATTTATAATGTGCCTTTTGCTACAGTTGAGCATTACAGCCAGTCACAGATGTATACACGGAGTGCATGAATGCAACAGCCAATCAGAGGCCTTTTTGTTAGTCGTATTAAAATCAGCCATATGCATACTGCAGACTATCATACTAGCACACTACAATGAGTTCAAAAGAAACATTGCCTGACTGAAACCCAGAAAAGAAGCCTTAGAGCTAAAGCTAAATTCCTGGTAATATTTTGGATTTGCTTCATGTTATGTTGCTCGCTTGCCATGCAGACGGTATAAAAACCAAAATTCAATGTAAGCAACACAGAACTAAAATGCTGCCATTATAATCAACTAAACCTAGACTTGATGTAAATAAGAGATTTTTAGGAACAGAATTTCTTTGATTACAATAGGATGGGATCATCAAGATAAGCATTACTCAGGCAGCTCTACACAGATTATCAGACCTCACCTAGTACAGTGTTTGGACATGGTCCACGGGGCTCTCTGGCCTTTACTCTGGGGACTTGGAGAAGTATCGGTAGAACTTGGTGGGGTCTGTCTGCGTGTCCGCTTGGGCGGCGGGGACAAACGTGGACTACTGCTGTTAACATCACTGCCTGGCTCCTTCTGTAACAGAGGAGTGTAGGATATTAAAAAGCTTGAAGGAGAATGCAGAATACACAAAGAGAATATAAATGACAAAGTCTGTTCTCAAACACAATCTGCACTAGGGAGGCACGGTGCAATATAACAGTCCTCGAGCCGCCTGAAATAAACCTGTGGATTCATATGACAGGGACTTCATCGTTCTCTACTGATCCTGCGAGCGACAGACTCATATCATCTCCCAAATTATTCTTCTCCTCCCAGATTTCATTCTAACCTCCCTGCTGACTAAATAATTCTGAGTCACACATTTACAACACCCTAACACATGTAAGGTGATAAAATAAAGAAACAGAACCTGTCTACTGATGAAATCAGGCCAGTGTTATGATACTTCATAACCAATTAATTCCCATGACTTTTCCAATTGTTTGCAAATTACTGGAAAGGTTTTTTTAGCATTTTTGTACAGCACTTTGGTGTAACTCTGTTGTTTTTAAATGTGCTACAGAAATTAATTTTGACTTGACATTCAGAATGAATAGCTAATGAATCATTTAGAACAACTTGTGAATCAACTTGTTTGATGACTCAAAAAAAAAAAAAAATCATTCACACATAAATAATACATCATTACAGCTTGCAAAAAAAGTTCAACCATTCACAATAGCAAAATAGTTTAAGCAAAATGTAGCTAAATTTATATCCGTTAAAGAATTTATGACTTTTACTATTTTTGTTTGATTATTCCCAACAGGAAAACACCTCAAGGTTCAAAAACCTCAAATACATATTCATTAAAGATATTTGATCAATTGCATTGAATTCATTGATATTTCCAGGTTTTCAATGACTGTAGGAAAACCTTCATGGAATCAATAAATCAAACTAAATGGGTGGTGATAATTTAAACAGTGGCAATGCAAAATAAAACAACAAAGAATCTTAAAGCATTGACCAAATTCAACACCAGAAAAGAGGAAAAGCCTAAACCTCTTATGCCAAAAACTTGTGGCAGTGGTATTATAGGATTCTTTTTGTTCAAATAATTCCAAGAACCTTGACAACTAACAAATAACTGCAATTAAACTGCACACACTTTCAATTAGTACTGTGGAGGAAATTATGACATCAGCCAAACTTTACTACTGTGATATATACAGTTGGGCTCGAAAGTTTGGGCACCCCTTGCAGAATCTGTGAAAAAAGGTTCACTTGATGCTCCAGAAGGAAACAAGATGCATTAAGAGCTGGGGTTGAAAACTTTTGAACACGAGGAAAATGGCCAAATTGTTCTTATTTTGTTTAAATATATATATATATTTTTCCATTTAGTTCTGCCCTTCGTAAGCAACAGAAGATACTTGTATGTTTCCCGGAACACAAATTAAGTACAATTTACCTCGATCTTCAAATTCCAACAGTTTCAACCCCCCAAAATTTAATGCATCTTGTTTCCTTCTGAAGCATCGGTGAATGTTTGAAACTTTTTTAATAGTTGTGTTTGAGTTCCTCAATTGTCCTCAGTGTAAAAAAAAAATGGATCTAAAATCATAGTCACTGCTGGAAAGGGTTCAAATATGCAAAGATGCTGGAAAACTGAAGAATCTGCAAGACCTTAAAGATTTTTCTTAAGAACAGTTCTCAGTTTAACTGTTCAGAACAAACAAGGGACTCAAGCACCACCATCACAAAAAAGAAAGACAGTTGTGGATCATCCGAGGTAACAGCACACAGTATTGGGAACCAAGGGTTCTCAAACTTTTGAATGGGGTTATTTTAATAATATCCGTAATTTTTTGTCTTGTGGACTAAATGTAAACATTTTTTATGTACAATATCTTACTCAGGACAGTACTAAATAAAAAATAACATGCTTTTAGTATGAGGTCTCTTTTTTTTTTATTAATCACATTTTCACAGACTCTGCAAGGGTTTCCCAAACTTTCGAGCCCCACTGTACCACAGTACTGGATACCAGAGTACCATAGTGCATAGTCAAAAAACATGGCAGTATCTTGATAACGCGTCCAAACGAACACTGCGATGTGAATTCGGGATATGTTATCATTTCAAACAGCACTCTAATGTGAAAAACATCAACAAGACACAACCTGTGTCAAGAGCCGATTACACACTGCAGCTAAAGTCACACATAAACACTCGAGTTCAAAGTTTACTTTGCAAAAAAAATTAAATCAAAAACCAATAACTGTTTTGAGCCACAAGGGGTCTGTCTCAGCTGAGCTTTTCCCTTCCCCCAACTCTAGCTTGATTTATTGTTGAAGACACGCGGAGGACGAGACGTTTTTCGTCCGACAAAAAGTGTCAAACGCGCTTTTGTTTTGACGGTTAATCGGTGTGCCCGGAGCGCGTGACAGCATGGCGCGCGCCGGTGTCTCTCGAGCGAAACAAACACACAGCAACAAAATATCGCTCGATTCGCGATGGCGAGTCGGTTCGATCGAACTGTTGTTTTCGGTGATCCGATTCACTTGATTTAACGCTCAAAAGCGCTCCTAGTTCTTTAAAAAAAAATGTTGCTTTTTTTTTTTTTTTGCTAAATTAGCTCAGAAGGTTTGTAATAAAACTATACTCGTTTTACGTAAAATGCTTAATTCCGTATTGGAGTTGTGACTCTATTACTTGTTTGACAAGTACACGTTCTCGAAAATTATACTGTAAAATATTAAGTTATATATGGCTTTGTCATCTTAATTGCAAAAGTTCTCCTCTACTTAAAGTACCGTGCAAACACAGCGAATCGGTTCGTTTGAATCATTCAAAACAACTGGATCAACAGAACGATTCGTTCGCGAATCGGACACCAATATAACAAAGACAACTTGGGGGCACGGAGTCCATTAAAGCAGCCGGCCGGCTTCAGTAAAGTCCAGCCATTGTGTGTGACAAAACACATAAAACTAAGCGACACGCCGCGATTAAGCGCTGTCGTGTCATTAAACTGCCAATTCTGCATCGCCAAGTATCACTCAAGGCGCAATTTGGGAACAAAAGAGGTGGACAACCACCCAATTCGTCCATTTATCTATACATCCATCCATTCAACCATCCATCTCCAAAAGGCCAGAGTGAGCAGCTCGCTAACCGGCTGGCGGAGAGAATAGGCTGCCGGTGTCTCTCTCTTCCTTACACGGCTGTTGTGCTCGTCCAAGTTTGGGTTGCTCCTCTGAGACGACCTCGTCCGGCCCGAGATGAAGGGACTGATGGGCTTGTGCTCCGAGCTCTTTCTGGTGTTCACCATGATTGCTGTCTGTCCCCGCTGATAGACAGATCCAGTCCTGTAGCTCTTGTCAGCTGCTTTCGTTCTGAATGTGTCTCAGCTACTAGAGTGTCGAGGCGCCATTTCTCTTTCTTTCTCTCTCTCTCCCTCTGCTGTCAGCCAGCCGAAACTCTCCGGCGAGCCACTTCCGCTACAGAGGGACACGAGAGTGCACGGAGTGCGCGCGCTTCTATGAAGTTGGCGCCACAGAATAATAAAAAAAAAAAGATTATTATACAAAATAATGCGTTAATTTATTTATTTTAGTAATATTGGGTGTTGACAGTTGACTAATGTTTTAATACGTTTATTAATTATAATAAATTATAAGTTGAAACATGTTTTAAGTTGCAGTGTGTTAATGTGCGTTAATCGTCTCTCTAATATCGATCTTATTCTTTGTTTGGACATGCTATGTAACTTACTTATAACTTGTACCGTGATAGTAACATGGTATTTTTAAGCAACCTTGGACTGTACCTTGGAGTTTTATTAAAGCATCATATTACCAGTTTCACTGTGCTACGAGAGTACTTTTTATTGGGTTATATTTACTAATTGGCAAATAATACACTGTTGTTGGCAAAAAAAAAAAAAAAAAAAAAAAGTTAATATGATGTGGTTTAAAGGAGACATATTTAGTCCACTGGCCAAGCCAGAATTTGGCACCACCTAAGGTAGAAAAATCTATTTGGTCCCAGTTTGTTTGTAGAGTGCTTATAAGTACTTTGAAACATGGTAACCATTTCAAATGAGTAGCTTTACTAATCTTTAGGGGCAATCATTATTTTTGCCATTATCGTCCTACAGTATCTGCACAGCAGGTTTGTATGAAGTATATTGTAAGAAGTAGCCATCCATGCTATGTAAAACATTTTCAGGACAGTCAGGGCTATGCAGATCTGCCATAATTTGACATATTTGTTGTATACGTTTTATATTAGATTTCATATTAAAGAAAACTATTTTTATTAAATTGTTATATTTGTATATCTATCTCACAAGATATTGATGTTAGGGGAGATATCTTTTCAGAGACAGACAAGACTGTCTGGTGATATCAGAACCATGATGGTGGGACAATCCATGACCTAGCAATTAAAAATATATATATATATATATATATATATATATATATATATATATATATATATATATATATATATATATATATATTATATATAAAATAGTGTATTATGCAACAATAACGACTGGTACTAGTTGAATAAATGACCAATGATTGTGATCATGAAGTCTCTGCAGCTCAACAACATTTTTCTTGTTTTTGACCAGGTATTATATATGCCAAAACTGCACAAATTACCTGGAAACACCAGGAGCTATTCAAGAACATCATCCTTAGAATGGGGGTCTTCCATACCACCTGTACTTTTATGGCAACAATTGGAAAATGGTTTGCAATTGCTGGTCTAAGAGACCTTTGTGTAGAGGCAGGAGTGATAGCTGATGGCTTAATCTCAGGGGTTATTGATGGTCACAGGTATAATCGAGCACTAAGGCTCCACAAACTGCTGTATGGGGCTTTCCTGAGATTAGCATGGACAGGTTTTCATCCATGGTTAGAACAGAAACATTAGGAAGATCTTATTCACTTGGAAGCAACTCTGCAAGCAGTCGAAAACCTGAGTGAAGAAATATCTCAGACAAGATTTGAGGAAACCCTCAAGCAAGATTCATGTCAATGCGTTCTGACATGATTCCAATGAGTTCCTCAGCTACCTTAGAGAAAACAATGATCCCCTGCCTTCTGGATTTCTTATGTGGACATGCTTGAGATTTTGCTTAGTCTTATTCGAGCATCAAGAGCACAAAATGAGAAAACAGAATCTGAAATTTTCTCAAGCATCAAGACGACAGTAAAACAGGTACAGAAGAAAGATGTGGTCTTGAAAGCTATCTCTTTGGGCCTATTATCATTTCTTCACAAAGCAGAGAATTTCACATTGAAGATGTCCTGGCTCATCCACTTGGTCCAATGCCTTGGGCACTCTCAAATCCAGATGGCTCATTGCGAGAAAAAAACGAATAAGGCTGCTCTTGCAAGAGAGTTAGAGAAATCAGCATCATCAGATGAAGATATTGGAGAAAATTCTGCATGCATCATTGATGGAATGAGCCCTGTTCAGAAACTACAAGGTGATGGCAAGACTTTTAGAGAGATTGCTGGTTCTGTGCTGAACCTAACGCTACACGAAGGAAGAAACAATAAGCGGATAGATGGGGGATTTGATGTGTACTGGAAAACATCAATCAAGAATGCTGAGAGATACAATCTTGGTTCAGCAAGTAGCATTCAATGAAAGAACATTGCCCCAGGATACAATCTAGTGCAGTGGAGAAAGCTGTTAAGTATATATAAATACTTGGTAAGATTTTCTGTGGACCAGTGGAAGCTAGCAGAGTACCAAGTAAAGCTTCAGGACAAGCAGCTATCGGTAACCTGTGGAGAGAGATGCTATTGTCTGACCAAAAAAGACTGGATGTTGTTGAAGATCTGAAATCTTCCATGAGGAGGCGGATACCCATATGCTCCTGCAAATCATACTAGCCAGAATGGCTATCACAGTTATTGTGACTTTAGGATACAGATGAACAAGGCAGAAAGTTTTTCTTTGTATGTTCTGTTCAAATAAAGTAAAGAAATTTTTTTTATTATTATTCTTTGGCTCAACAGTTAGTGTAATCGAAGGATGATTTCTGTGACAAAGCTACCACTAACAAAAGGTTATCATGTTGTCATATCATCTTACGATATTTTCTTTAAAAAAAAATAGAATTTGCACATTGGCTGGAACCAATTAGTGAAAATTGTGGCATGGTCCATGGACTAGTTACGCCCCTTTTACAATATGCAAGAAGTCTCTGGTGTTCCCAGAATGTGTCTGTGAAGTTTCAGCTCAAAATACCCCACAGATCATTTATTATATAATTTTGAGAATACCTATTTTGGGTGGAAGCAGAAACTGTAAATTTCAAAATAATGTGCATTAAATAATAAATCTTTGATTATGAATATTTGAATTAACGTGTCCCCACACACTATTCAATGCAATTCTAGTGTTTTTAAAATAACAGCAGAGTGAGCAAGTTTTGGAAATTATAAGATTAAATTTATTTCAGTGAATAAAGTACCACATTTTCAGCTATCGTTTTGTTGTTATAGTGGGTAGACAAAATGTTATTTTATCCTTGCTTCTAGAAAATCCTCAATCTAACGTTACATGTTTTATAACAGCCTCTCATTTAATTTTAACTTGGCTTTACTATGTATCATTAAGGCCCTGTCCCAAATTTATTTATTTTTTATTGAATCACTCAAACTCAACATTTTACAGTAGTCAGGGGATGAATACAAAAAAAAGAGATACAAAATTACAATGAAATAGAAAAAAGAAAAGAAAAAAAATAAATAAAAACATGTAAGTGTTGACATTGGCTACACTTAATTAATACACTAACAGCTTTCTTGTTTATTAATTTGTAAATAGATTTAGATATTGTTTAAATTCTGGTTTTCAAAATGAGAAACAATGGTCGCAGTGAAAGTGAAACTTTGGCCCTGTCCCAAATGGAACACTTTTCATGTGCACTTTCGCTAAGTTCACTAACGAGCATCTGTCACAGCCAAGACAAACACACACACACGCGGTCTTTATTAACCTTCCTTCAGTGAACCAACTCATTATATTCATATCATAGAGTATGTAAAACCACCTTTTCAAATTCAAGCTCGTTTGGCTTTCGTGATGTCATAGCAACGTGTGCACAAACGTGACGTCACTACCACGTCATAGGAATGGTGGACAACCGTAGCGTACGGAGCGGCAAGACCACTGTGAGAAACTTACGAGCTAAAGAGGACAGTTTTCGACACCATTGAAGCCTTATACTGGTAACAAATCTGCAATTTTTACAATCGGAATTATGAATCTGCTATACAGAAGTTATATGCTACGTGTTGCTGTCATAACGGAGCGCAGTGCGCTTGCGTGCTCTCTACACTGTCCTTACGTAATTTTGGCGCACTGCTTTCATTTATTATGCTGCTTTTCATCCGTTTGGTACAGTGAATATGAATAGAGTACTCAAAGCATTTTTAAGTTTAATAATTATTCAATTAAATAAAAACTACAGAAATTGGGATTCAGCATATTATTGGTCCTTTCTGGTCAGCTGAACATAATTTTTACCTTGATTTACTGGACTGGTATGAAAGCCAATCAATGTGTTTGAGAATGTGAGATCACACTGCACCTGTCAATCTCACACAGAATGTCCTGCTCCATGCATTATTCAGGAAAGCACTGATGCAGTGGTTACATTTGACTTGCACCATCCCTTGTACTTATATATCCCGCTTATGTTTGTGTTACCGTAGCGTACGGAGCGGCAAGACCACTGTGAGAAACTACGAGCTAAAGAGACAGTTTTTCGACACCATTCAAGCCTTATACTGGTAACAATCTGCAATTTTACAATCGGAATTATGAATCTGCTATACAGAAGTTATATGCTACGTGTTTGCTGTCATAACGGAGCGCAGTGCGCTTGCGTGCTCTCTACACTGTCCTTACGTAATTTTGGCGCACTGCTTTCATTTATTATGCTGCTTTTCATCCGTTTGGTACAGTGAATATGAATAGAATACTCAAAGCCTTTTTAAAGTTTAATAATTATTCAATTAAATAAAAACTACAGAAATTGGATTCAGCATATTATTGGTCCTTTCTGGTCAGCTGAAACATAATTTTACCTAGATTTACTGGACTGGTATGAAAGCCAATCAATGTGTTTTGAGAATGTGAGATCACACTGCACCTGTCAATCTCACACAGAATGTCCTGCTCCATGCATTATTCAGGAAGCACTGATGCAGTGGTTACACTGACTTGCACCATCCCTTGTAACTTATATATGCCCGCTTATGTTTGTGTTGCAAGATGGACAATACAAGAAGTCATGATGAGAGATATTGATTCAAGAGAAAGGGTTCAAGATGACACATGGTACGCTATACACTGCTCTGTGTCCATTATCCATCCTCAAACATCATCATGTCAGTAACATTACATCATTACTGCATGTGCATAATTGGAGGAATCTAAAATTAATCACACTCTGATGCCTTTGTGAGCTCTTAGGTGTGAAGGGGCACAAAATGAGGAAGAGGAGGACGACGAAGAGGTGAGCCCTATTAGATCCAGTTTCTCTGTGGAGGACCTGCTTGATGAGGTGGAGAAGATCAGCAGTGTCGCCAGCAGCGGCAAAAAGGTCAGACACTTCATATGAGACTTCTTGTGGTTCTAAACATTCTGGTGGTTACCGTACATAAAAAATGTTGCTGTGACATCAATTTAATGACACTTTGAGAAGAAACTTCACCTGCAAAATAAAATAGCTGAAAATGTTCTCAATCTCAGACCTTCCAAGATGGAGAGTTGTTTCTTCATCAGGAAATGTAGCATTGCATCACTTGCTCATCAATGGATCGTCTGCAGTGAATGGGTGCCGTCAGAATGAGAGGCTAATAAAAAACATCATAATAGTCCTCACATGACTCCAGCTGATCAAAATCGGTCTTGCGAAGTAAAAAGTTGTTTGTTTTTTATCAGCTGTTTTGGACTCTCATTCTGACGGCACCCATTCAGTGCAGAGGATTCCATTGGTGAACAAGTGTTGTAATGCTATACATTTCTCCAAATCTGTTCAGATGAACAAACAACCTCATCTACATCTTGGACTGAGAGTGAGTACATTTTCTGCTTTTGTTTTATGTGAAATATTCACTATAGAGTCACTAGCATAACCAAAAAGAAATGCAAAAAATAATCAGTTTTCAAGGATTCTTCATGCTTCTTACGAGTGTTTCATGGCCCAACTTTTTCAGGTGGAGATTGTAGTGAGACTGTTGGAAAAATGTTTCACGGTGAACGATGAAGATTTACGCAGTTACACTCTAGAAGAAAACCAAGAGTTCTTGGAGGCCATTAAAAGAGGGTGAGCAGTGTTGAGAATTGTCACGTTGTCAATACTATAGCAATTCAGATCTACTTCTCGCTAAGTATAAAATGCCCATTCTATTATTATTATTGCACATTTCCCCTCAAATGATAACATAGCAGACAGAATAATAATCTGTAATAATCTACATATCCTCTATTAAAGTGAGCTGCCTCTTGAGCTTGAAGGAAGAGCTGAGGATGAAGAACTGAGAAGGTCAATGTGGAGGACATGAAAGATGAAGTTTATGTCCCAAAGAAAAAAGACCTTTCACCCGTTACAGGCCGAGGTTACAGACTGGGAAGGTATCAGATCCTCTCTGGTTTATAGTGTTTTAAATTGGCCTGTTAAAGTTTCACACCTGAACTTAAGTAAAGAAATGACATGAAAGATTTTAGTAATTTATCTAGTCGTTCCTACAAACATCCACTAGGTGTCCTCGAAACATTTCTACTCCGTGATGGTTTGACTGTAAATGTGTCAAGGATTATCCAGATGTTAGTGTTAGTTCGTTGATCCTCTAATCACAATACTTGCAGTTCATTGGACAAAGTTAAGCTTTTATACTTCAGAAATGGATTAATTTGCAGTTATTGTCCTCTGTAGCGTGGCTCCACGAGTGGTGGCCAGGTCTCGGTCGATACATGAAGACTGTTCTGGTCCTCCTCCCCAGCTGTGGAGCTGAATGAGGACCTCCCTGTGACCTCCCTCCAGATTTGGCTGGCAGACGGTCAGCGTCTCGTGCAGAGGTTTAATCTGTGCCATCGGTGAGTATCATATGCTGGTAGAACGGTGAATCTCTTAAAAAACACATCTGGGTATTATTTTCCCCCTAAAGAAAGAAAAAAGCTCAAAAAGTGTGTGTCATTTTTGCAGCCTTAAATGTTGCACAATTAAATAAATTGATTTTAAAAAGAGTTAAAGTAACTGTTTACAATGTATAAAAAATTTAATAAATGTTTTTATGATATTTAAATATAATAATTTATAATATTTTAATATAACTTATGTAATATTATGATATAGAAGTATTATATGTGTGTGTGTGCTGTGTATATTTATTATGTATATATAAATACACATATATATATTATATAATATATATATATATATATATACAATATATATATATGTATGTATATATATATATATATATATATATTAAATAGTTTATATGAATATAAATATATACATATAAACATTTTCTAAATATATGCTGTATGTGTGTGTATTTATATATGCATAATAAATATACACAGTACATACATACATATTATGTAAACAAAAACTTTTATTTTGGATTCGATTAATTGCGATTAATCATTTGACAGCACTTATTTTATATATATGGCAGTGACTGCAAACAATACATGTTTTAAAGGGTTAGTTCACCCAAATATTCAAATTATGTCATTAATGACTCACCCTCATGTCATTCCAAACCTGTCGGACCTCTGTTCATCTTCGGAACACAGTTTAAGATATTTTAGATTTAGTTTGAGAGCTTTCTGTCCCTCCATTGAAAGTGTATGTATGGTATACTGTCCATGTCCAGAAAGGTTAGAAAAACATCATCAAAGTAGTCCATGTGACATAAGGGTGTCAGTTAGAATTCTTTGAAGTATCGAAAATACATTCCCGGAGTAATTAATGTACTCAAACAGTACACTGACTGAACTGCTGTGAAGAGAGAACTGAAGATGAACACAGAGCCGAGCCAGATAACGAACGACAGATTGACTAGTTCTCGAGTCAAGATCAGGTTGCATCGGTTTTCGGATCACCAGTAGTTATGGGAAGTTCGGTTCTTTTCTAAACCGCTTCTTTCGGACAGTTAGATTTAAAAAACTAGTTGAAGAAAACGTTTCACCTGTTCTTTTGCGCTCGACGTAATGACGTCATTGGAGATGATTGCCCTTGATTCAAGCCTTCGGTTTACCTGGGCTCATAACACTAGCACAGAATCAGTTCAGAATCAATCACCAAAAGAATCAGTTCGGTTCAGACGCTCTGTGTGTCTGCTTCACGCTGAATCACACATGTGCAGTATCATCAGCTCCTCGGTTATCGAATCCGACAGAAACGGATCTTGACTCGAGAACAGGTCAATTGTTCGTTCGTTATCTGGCTCGGCTCGGTGTTCATCTTCAATTCTCTCTTCACAGCAGTTCAGTCAATGTACTTTTTGAGTACATGAATTACTCCAGGATATTGGTTTGTTTGAACTCAGAGGAAGTGTCAGCCACATTAAAAAAGTTAACAGCTTAAGTCATTTGTGGAGATTCAAACGATTCAGTTCGATTTGGTGAACTGGTTCAAGAATATCCGGTTACATCGAGTGATTAGTTCGAGAACCAAATATCACTACACTTGAACGCGCTCACAACAGATACGGAGGAGAAGTCAATGCTGAATAAAGTCGTGTAGTTTTTGTTATTTTTTGACCAAAATGTATTTTCGATGCTTCAAAAAATTCTCAAAGCACATGGACTACTTTGATGATGTTTTTCTTACCTTTCTGGACATGGACAGTATACCGTACACACAGCTTCAATGGAGGGACTGAGAGCTCTCGGACTAAATCTAAAATATCTTAAACTCTCTCACGAGGTCTCAAGAACGTCTTTGGGTGAACTAACCCTTTAAGAAAATGTTTATTTTCCACACGCCATTAATATACTGGAGCCAACCATTTGTACTATTAAATAACTGTTTGGTATAAATGCATAGAAAAAAATTTTGGTTTGTACTTTGAAACTGAATATGCATTCATCTTTAGTGTACTGTGCTTTTATAAACTGGACACAGCTAAGGTTACAGGACTTAGACATGATTATGCCTGAATGTTCTTATTGTATTGTCAGAATCCACCCTGGGCATGTTGTGGTGCTCCAGTTTTGAAATCCTACCCTCAAAAGCTCTTACATAATTCTCCTTCATCATTTATGTAATGTAAGCTCACAAGGTAAAATGGAAGAATCGTAAGCTGCAACTTTGCAGCAGATCAAATCAGATTACGCTGGATTTAACGTTTGCGTCACCACATGTAAGGATTTCATGCCTCTGACTTGAACATGATTGCTAAGATGCTGCTGCAAAGCTCCCTGGGAAGATGCATTCATGTTGGCCTTTGTGTAATTGTTCCAGGATCAGTGATGTGCAGCATTTTGTGGAGCAGGCTCAGAGAATGGATGCTCCGTTCGTCCTGACTACATCCCTGCCGTTCCGAGAGCTGAGAGATGAGGGTCAGAGTTTGGAGGAAGCCGATTTAGCAAATGCTGTCATCGTTCAGAGGCCTATCGACACACAAGCTATTTTTGGTCACTCCTGACTGTTCCTGCTTGCACCAGAGACTCAGATTTATTGGTCCCACACGTTTGAGAGACATTTCATAAATCCTTCGCTCTTATAGGAGTGGATCACCTAAAAATGAAAACTGACTCACCTTCAGGCCATCCAAGATGTAGATGAGTTGTTTCTTCATGCGAACAGATTTGGAGAAATTTTGCATCGCATCACTTGCTCACAAATGGATCTTCAGATGTCTTATCTGAATCAGGAGAGAAATATGCACACATCAGGCACTGTTTATAGGCTTAGACTGTTCTAAACAAATATGTTAGTGGATTTTGATGTGAGAGGGCGAAAGAGAAAAACAATTATTATGGATTTGTATTTTGTCCAAAAACAACAGTTTAAAGTTAAAATGCCTTAATTAATGATGATTATTTTATTATTTCTTTTGCAAACATGCAGCTTTTCGCTTCATAAGATATTTATTGATATTGATTGATTGGAGTGGTGTGGACTACTTGTGAATTACTGTGAAGTTGTTATCAGCTGTTTGGACTCTCATTCTGACGGCACCCATTCACTGCTGAGGATCCATTGGTGAGCAAGTGATGTAATGCTAAATTTCTCCAAATCTGTGCCCATGAAGAAACAAACTCATCTACATCTTTGATGGCCTGAGGGTGAGGATGTTTAATTGTTTTTAAACCATAAATGCCGGTGTTTTTCGTTTTTCTATTTCCATTTAATTTTGAAAACCCTTCTTAAGACATTATAGATCAGTTGACTCACTCAGTGACCCAGGTACAGCAAGTTCGCCGGATTAAAAGATAAACAGTGAATAACAATCTACATTTCAGTCAAAATGAGTGGCTGATTAAAAATGGTAAATTATGACAGAGATATCATATTTGGGTGAATTATTCTTTTAAAGTTTTATTTTGATTTCTTTCACAGTTGGATGCGTTGGCCTTTTCTGATGCAATGCAGTATGCACAAGCCAAGTCTTTTAACCTTCACTGCTATACATGTTTACACAGATCAATGAAGAATTCAGATCATGGAAGCTGAAGCATGATGCTTAATGGAGTTGTGTTCGATCATCTGTGCTCGTATGTCTTACTGTGAACCGTTAAGTTATAAATGTCAAATGTTTTATGCACTTTGCCTAAGACAGAGGCTCTGTTATAAAGACCTCTGCTTGCAATAAACCTACTGAAGATATGCTGATTCCTTTTCTCATGATGGCCTGAGGGTGAGGATGTTTAATTGTTTTTAAACCATAATACATCTTTGATGGCCTGAGGGTGAGGATGTTTAATTGTTTTTAAACCATAAATGCCGGTGTTTTTCGTTTTTCTATTTCCATTTAATTTTGAAAACCCTTCTTAAGACATTATAGATCAGTTGACTCACTCAGTGACCCAGGTACAGCAAGTTCGCCGGATTAAAAGATAAACAGTGAATAACAATCTACATTTCAGTCAAAATGAGTGGCTGATTAAAAATGGTAAATTATGACAGAGATATCATATTTGGTGAATTATTCTTTTAAAGTTTTATTTTGATTTCTTTCACAGTTGGATGCGTTGGCCTTTTCTGATGCAATGCAGTATGCACAAGCAAGTCTTTAACCTTCACTGCTATACATGTTTACACAGATCAATGAAGAATTCAGATCATGGAAGCTGAAGCATGATGCTTAATGGAGTTTGTGTTCAATCATCTGTGCTCGTATGTCTTACTGTGAACCGTTAAGTTATAAATGTCAAATGTTTTATGCACTTTGCCTAAGACAGAGGCTCTGTTATAAAGACCTCTGCTTGCAATAAACCTACTGAAGATATGCTGATTCCTTTTCTCATTTTCAAAGGGGGGTAAATGGGTTCCAATGTGTTTTAAGTGCTCACAGAGAGTACTTTAAGATAATTTTTGATCAGTATGCTGCTTTTTCTTCTGACATATTACTTTTAAATATTTTAGAAGTGCATTTGTAAACATATAGTTTAAATGTCTTTATCAGTTTTTGGGTAGTTTTAGATCCACTGTCAATGCAATTTTAGTCAAAGCATTTTCATCACTATTAATCATTCAAGGAATTAGTGTAACTAGTTGTTCCATATGAATCTCTGTACTTTTAAACATCCTGTTCATTTCCACATCTTGTTTACTGTTGCACAAAATGTTGGAAATGCGTTTACATGTAATGCTAACCATATGGTTGGTTTCCTGGCCAGTGGGCTGAATGTCAGGAATTTCTGGAGTAATATTAAGGATGATATGACTGTTTTGACCAAGGTCTATTTATTATCTTTTAATTAACTTTATGGCAAGTGTATACCTGGGAGCTTGTGAGCAGTTAATAAATAAATATGTATTTTTAATCATGTTTTTTTTTTTTTGTGATTTATGCATAAAACGTCTGTCAAAAACAATACTGTGAAAATATTTTCACAATTTAAAAATAACTCTTAAAATGCTGTTCTTTTGAACTATCTATTCATTTAAGAATTCTGAAAACATCTGTTTACAACTTTTGACAATAGCCTAATAGGAAATGTCCCTAGTATTTTTTATTTTAAATCAACCTATTAGAATTATTTGTAGAGACTGGAGTAATGATGCTGAAAATTCAGCTTTGCATCACGGGAATAAATTGCATTTTAAAATAGATTCAAACGGAAAACGGTTATTTTACTTTGTAAATACATTTCACAATATTACTGTTTTGTATCAAATAAATGCAGCCTTTGTGCAATACCATGCCACTACAACTTAGATTTAAAATGCCTGCATGCTTATTATTTGATTTATTTACTACAGTAGATCTAGGATCCTGTGAGTTGTGTTTGCTGTCCTGTAGGGGGCGCACGTGTGTGTTTGTAATTACATCTATTGAACGTGCTGCAGAAGCTGATAGTTCACCGCATCACTCAGTCAGGTTAGATAACGTCTATCTATCTATCTATCTATCTATCTATCTATCTATCTATCTATCTATCTATCTATCTATCTATCTATCTATCTATCTATCTATCTATCTATCTATCTATCTATCTAATAACATAGGGTATTACTATACGTTTCGTTAGTCAACGTGTATTGATTTATTCAAATTAAAATGTCACTTGGTCATGTTAAAAATTCTTTTTCTGATGGAAAAGTGAACGTTTTGTTTTGTGATATACTAATTATATATTCAGCACATGCAAGTAATTAAATTCTTAAGCAGCTCTTACTTTGCATATGTGTCTATTTAGCGTCTTTAGCGTCAGTGTAACAGTATAGGAATGTATGCTGTATCAGATTCAGGTAAGCAGCTTGTTTTGGCAGAGCGAGGCATCTGATTGGCTCACATCTGTGAGTGACGCCTGGAAAGCATCTGTGCAAGCTCTGTAACCCCGCCCATCCTCTCACTGCTGCAGTATGTGAATGGATGCAGGCACAGCTGTAGCCAGCTCTGAGAAGCCCGAGAGTTCAGCTGCTGTCTCTGTACCCCTCGCACCGGCTGCCATGGCCAAGGGGGAGAAAGCCCGGGTCACTCCAGGGGACAAACTCACGATGAAGCACCCTGAACCTGCTTTCACCAAGGTGCCACCACAGGTAAGGAAATGTGATGCACACTTAAGTTTTTCTGCATTAGTTATGTGCTTGCATATTGCAATATCTTTTTAATGTTCTCCATAATGATCTTTAGCTTGCAATTTCCATCTAAATGTATATTAATGTTATTCAAGTCAATGTATATGTGTATAACATGACAGCATTGGGTTGCACAAATCATATATAGTGTCAGGCAATGTAGAGTCGATGAACACTCAGTAGGGGGGAACAGGTGCCAGTATATATGTATTTTTGTTTTTAAGTTATGATACCGCTCTGAACTTTTTTTTTTGCATCTGTATGTTATGAAAGTATGCGGAATGGCATGTTTTAATGAGCCAATGGAATGTTTTTGTGGATGCTTTACCAACACACATACCCAAAGGCTGTTTAGGCGTAGCGCTGACAGGCAGACAGTAAACCCACAAGTACATAGTGCTGTAAAGACACAAGCTGTATTTTTAAGTCATATATTACAAGATTACAAGAGTTTAACCATTGCACCAGTTACAAATCACTTCTGTAATCAGAACCGAATTCCTTTCACATGCCACAGACTGACAGTGTATTATCAGCTGGGTTAGAAATAAATATAATGTGCGTTGAAAGTACGTGAAAAGCTTTTCACTGTTAAGTGTTTATTCCTAGATTCTTTTTAATAGTTTAAATATATAAATGCTTGGCTTTTGGATGTTGGCCAGCAAATATTGGTTTAATTCCACATGCAATCGTCATTGTATTCTACTTAAAAGACCGTATAATATTTGAAGACAGCATTATACTGGAAGCAATATGACCTTCATCCATGGAAAAATAATGTCAGGGATGATCTGTCAAGTGAAATAAAGTCTGTGCTGTGTTGTTCCTCTGCGCTGACCCTCTGGTCGAAGGGAAAATGGTAGATGTGCGTCAATAATGTATGGAAAACACACTAATGGAGCTCTTGTTCTCACACACGCCATCACAAAAAGGAAAGCTGGAGACTGTCATATATATAGTGGAAGGTTAAAGATTTTAAGAGGACATTTTTCAACCATGGACTTTTGGATATGTTATCATGGTAATACCTTGATTTTTGAACATGTACTGTGACTTAACTGCAGAATTATTTGAAATAACTTGTAAATATCATACAGAATGAATATTTTAGTCATGGGTGTCTTGAGAAAATTGTATTACTGCTCAAACGTTTGTGGGACTTATAAGCAGTGTGAATGTCTTAATAAAGATGGGTTGTGTGAGTGTGGTTACTGTGACCGTCAGGCGTGTTTTTTGCGTGCAGTCTGAATCTACTGAGACTCCATAAGAGAACCTCTGCCTCAACAATCATGAAAAAATGATCGCTACACTTGCCAGTCTTGGGTTTTGAGAGCTTGATATTGTTTATCACACTCTCTGCAGGAAAGCAATCTCATTCAGTTTGGAGGTGAAAGTCCACCTCGCGAATGTCATGATAAAATGTGTTTTCAAATCTCACTGGGCATCAAGCCTTAAACCCTTCATTATGTCATCCAGATTCATCCTCACGCAAACAGTGAAAATCAGCTTACAGAGCGGCAACTGTGAGGCAGTGCGCAAAGCACACAGAGCTTTAGTTCGGTTAAATCTCACTAAAATCATGGGTCAGGCACACATTTTACCCCAAAATCAGAAGATAAAGAAGGATAATTTGCATGATGAAAATTAAGCCTTAGTTTAAGAAAATTTAGACATGATTTTAATGATTGTTAAGCAAATTTCCATTTTAAATAATGAAAAAAATATATTAAGTTGACATGTTTTCAAAAAGCTTTGTTCTATACAGTTTTTTTTTTCATTTTGTTCCTCACGTCTGTTGTCCACTTCATATGTCTTCCCACACTTCAGTGCTGCTATCATGCTTCTTTCAATCTGCTGTTTTCAATCTGTGAGGAAGCCAGATATTTTTGTGTCTCAACTCAGTGACTTCCTGTTTGTTCATCGTGATAACAGCAACCAAAATAAACTTTGTGAGAATTCCAGCAATCCATGATGCTAGAATGTTGTGGATACGATGATAGGGTGTTGCTAGGGTGATCGGGATGGTTGCTACTGTGAATGTATACAATCAAAATCCAAAGAACCCTAAATAAGGTTCTTAGTCTGCAGTCAGTAAAATTTGTGATTTTGAGAGTGCATTCATATTTGAAATTAGCTAGAATCCATTAAATTAGTCAGTGAAGTGACAGTACAAAAAGTTATAAAACATGATTTCACAGTTTTATTTATAAAACTAAAATAATGTTCTTTTTTCAGATAAATGTTGTTTCATCAAAGAATTATGGAAAAAGCATATCACAGCTTCCAAATAAATTATTGATCAGCACAACTGCTTGTAACATTGATAATAATAAAATATGTTTTTGAGCAGTAAATAAGCATATTAGAATATAATATATAGCATATTTCTAATGGATCATGTGGATAAGGACACTAAAGAATAAAGATATATATATATATATATATATATATATATATATATATATATATATATATATATATATAATTAGAAACCCGTTATTTTAAATTATAATAATTCTAAAATAATGATTATAATAAAATATAATAACAATTTAAATCAGCTAAAAATCTAGTGAGGTTTATGCTCACTATAGAAATACTATTTGCCAATGTAAATTATTATTAATTAAAAAAATGTAAAAACTAGTTTTCTATCTTACACAGCTTTGATCATTCTAAGAGTGTTGTGATATTTTTACCAGAAAGCAAGTATTGAAAAATTCTAATTCAAAAGAGGGTTTTTGTGTTCTTTTCTAGAACTTAAGAATGTGTACGTATGGTTACAGAGTTTGTTCAGATCACAATGTGTGCAATCGCAACAGTCATGCTTAGTAAGAGATCAACCAGAATTAATATCAGCCTCAAGGCTAAGCGCACAAGCTTCCTCATTTCACACTTTAGCACCATCAAATCCTCTTACTTTCCTTCTTAAGAGGAATAATTCACAGAAGCATCAGAGTTGAGATTAAATAGACTTGGGTGTATATCCAGTCTTTTCATTTCCTTGCCCGAGTTATCAGAATAATTACATTGTGATTTCAGAAGTCATTCATCTTTTCTTCATCTTGCCAGTTAATTACAGCGTCTTCTGAAGAGCGATCGTTCCTGCCCTCTGTGGTTGTTTTGCTGCGAGGGTACCCAGAGTGCATGTTGGCGTGGAGACGCCAAACACTGGCTTTGATTGAGCGGATGCACGGGTTAACAACTCAAAAGAGGAGTGTTTGACTTCTGTAGTATTTTCAGCACCAAATGTCTGTCTGACTGTCTCCAAGATTTCTCTCGTAAATATATGGCTCTGAGCGGTGGTTAGGCTTCCCTTTTATCTGTTGAAAGGATCTCCCCTCTGTTTTCTACTCACACACCGCACATTGGCAGACACATGCACACACACACCCTCAAAAACATATATTTACTCTGCCTTATCCACAGAGTGAGTGTCCTTTTTAATGTGTGAAATGCTTTACATTCAGAAAGCCATCCAAAACACACGCACATTTCTTTATTCATTACGGTAATGATAAGTCACTTACTGTTTACTCACTATATACCGATGTTTTCTCCATTGTGTCATTGCTGGGTCCCGTTGAATGTCAAGTGCAGTTTAACAATGTGGTTTTACTGTAAAGTGAATAGTTTAGCAAAAAATGAAAACTTGCTGAACGTTTACTACTCAGCCTCAGGCCATCTGAGATGTAATTGAGTACATTTTTAATTGTGGGAAGAGATTTGGAGATATTTAGCATCACTTGCTCATCTATGAATCCTGTGCAGTGAATGGGTGCCGTCAGAATGAGAGTCCAAACAGCTGATAAAAACATTACAATAATCCACAAGTAATTCACACCACTCAAGTCCATCAGTTAACATCTTGTGTAGTGAAGAAGTTGCATGTTTGTAAGAAATAAATTGATCATTGAGACATTTTTTACATTAAACTGATGTTTCCAGCTAAAATAATACTTCCTCCATTAAAAAAAAAAAAAAAAAACACATCCTCCGTTGTCCTCTCACATCAAAATCGACCAACATATTTGTTTAGAATGGTTTGAGCTTGTAAACAGTGCTTGATCTGTGCATATTTCTCACCTCATTCAAACAAGACTAATTCTTCACTAGAGAAAGCAATATTATGGATAGCCAGAAGCAGCAGTTTGAAGATAAAAAAGCTTGATAGAGTTGTTACAAATGCATAAACATGCAGCTTTTCATTTCACAAGATGTTAATGGATGGAATTGCTTCTGAATCGTGCAATCATGTGAATTACTTGTGGATTATTGAGAAGTTTTTATCAACTGTTTGAACTCTCTTTCTGACGGCACCCATTCACTGCAGGGGAGCCATTGGTGAGCGACTGATGATTTTCTGCTAGGATATTTTCCATTACATTTAACTTTATTTCTTTTGAGCCCTAAAACATAATACTATGCTTAATTGAAAATATGGGTAAACACCTGTGAAAAATCAGTGTAAGACGAATGAATATATTAATGTAAGACCAATAGTTTTTTTTAACCTTTAAAGAACCATATGGCAACTATAAAATGTTACACAGTGAAAAGTGTTCTTTAAAAGAAGTGCTGAAGAAGTTTTATTTTAAGGGCGTTCTCTGTGATCAAATACTCACTCACAGCAGTGCAGCATCTGGTTTAAATATTACCTGTGGTTTTGAAGGGTCTCCGGCTGAGGACCCTTCAATCTATCCCACCCACATGCTGGAGAAAGAGAAACTCTGATCCGGCAGTCCACAGACAGATGCTGTGATTATCACCCAGAAACCTCAATCAGATAACACATGGAGATGATTCAAGCACCTCTAATCAAGTATCAGACTAGAACAAATCAGGATGAATTACATTGAAGAAAATAAAAGTGAAAAGGTAGAAACCACAAGATATATTTACCAGTACATTATTTGAGACCGCAGTCACATTATTTCAGAGATTGAACTCTACAATGTTTAGTCTTCAATGCAAATTAATGTAAACAATTTTAATAAATCTTTATTTGGAAATATTTGTTTCTCATTGGAATATCAGAATATTATATATATATATGGTTTGTTATGATAAGACAATATTTGGTCGAGATACAACTATTTGAAAATCTGAAATCTAAGGGTGCAAAAAAATTTTAATACTGAGAAAATCGTCCAAAAAAAAAAAGATGTCCAAATGAAGTTCTTAGCAATGTATATTACTAATCAAAAATTAAGTTTTGATATATTTACAGTAGAACATTTACAAAATATCTTCACTTATTATCCTAAAGACACACACACACACACACTATTGATTAATTGCATCCAAAATTTTGTTCACATAGTGTATGTTTGTGTACTGTTTTGTACTGTATTGTGTATGTTTTTTTTTGTTTTTGTTTTTATATTAAATGCTAAATATTTGAAAACTAAATATTTCTGGTACAAATACCGCCATAGAAAAATACCCATTAAAAATAACAAATAAAAAATGCTAATTTTACCTTAAATACTTGCACTTCTTGTACAGAATTTTTTATTTATGTTGGTTGCATATTATTTTCTGACTCAGAGACTCTTTTTTTTCAGACTCATCTGGATCAGAAGCTCTCTGTATGTAGCAAACTCTGTTTCGCCATCGGAGGAGCACCGAATCAGGTCGCCGGGAGCGCAACAGCATTCTTCCTTCAAATATATCTACTGGACATTGCACAGGTAAGACCTCCACATATTAGAATAAAAGATTACGCTATGAAATACTTGCGGATATGAAGTTAATAGAGCATATTAATCTCAGAATAGCACCCTGTTCATTTTAACATAGTAACAGAGAAGCCAAAAATAATTTCACTGTTACTGATTCTTTTCTTTTAATACTTTTAATACAATACTTCTAGTAAGAGTCTTACTACAGTTGAATAATAGATCAGAATTTCCATTAATGTAGATGTTCATGTTCTCTTCTCCTGACAGATTAACCCATTCCAGGCCTCCATGGTGTTGTTCGTTGGCAAGGCCTGGGGGGCAGTTACTGACCCCATTGTGGGATTCTTCATTACTAAAAGCAAATGGACAAAGATTGGGCGACTAATGCCATGGTGAGTGGTGTATGAAAACACTCACAAAGTCCACAAGTTTAAGGTGCATAGTGTCTTAAAAAGTTGTGTAGTGTCTTCCAGGCTTTAGTCAAGATAACACTAAATTATTACTGTAAGTAATGATGACATCTAAGCAGGTAACAAAAGTTTGCTAAAGGTTGAGAGCCTCTTAAAATGGGCATAATTACAAATCTCAGGAGATTGAAGTGACCACATCCTGGGATGTGAGTGTCTGACAGGAAGTTCTCATTATACTCTGATGTGACATCATGGTGTCTGGGAGGAAGTAGTTAAGGTTTGTTTTCAGAGAATCACTGCGGAACATCTCGGCCATGCCCATGTGGGTCTTCTGGTGTGTCTCAGAGTTTATTATGCTAAAGCTGTGCCAACATTTCAGTTTACAGATTCTATGTTCCTTCTTCAAAGGGCAAATTCTACTATATTACTTATCCCATTATGCACATGTAATGCAAAAATCTAAAAGTTTATTTAGTTTTGAATTATGTAATTAGTATTGATATTCTTAATGTGCTGTTAATTTTGTCCTCTACTACCTTTTAAACTGTCAGATGATGTTTAGAAGCTAGGGTTAGTTCACCCAAAAAGGAATATGATGTCATTAATAACTCGCCCTCAGTCGTTCTAAACCCGTAAGACATCTGTTCATCTTCGGAACAGAGTTTAAGATATTTTAGATTTAGTCCGAGAGCTCTCAGTCCTTCCATTGAAGCTGTGTGTACGGTATACTGTCCATGTCCAGAAAGGTAAGAAAAACATCATCAAAGTAGTCCATGTGACATCAGAGGGTCAGTTAGAAATTTTTGAAGCATCGAAAATACATTTTGGTCCAAAAATAGCAAAAACTACTTTATTCAGCATTGTCTTCTCTTCCGTGTCTGTTATGAGAGAGTTCACTGCAGTGTAGTGATATCCGGTTCGCGAATGAATCACTCGATGTAACCGGATCTTCTTGAACCAGTTCACCAAATCGAACTGAATCGTTTGAAATGGTTCGCGTCTCGAATATGCATTAATCCACACTTAAGCTTTTAACTTTTTTAATGTGGCTGACACACCCTCTGAGTTAAAACAAACCAATATCCCGGAGTAATTAATGTACTCAAACAGTACACTGACTGAACTGCTGTGAGAGAGAACTGAAGATGAACACCTAGCCGAGCCAGATAATGAACAAAAGATTGACTCGATCTCGAGTCAAGATCCGGTTGCATCGGTTTTTGGATTACCAGTAGTGATGGGAAGTTCGGTTCTCTTCCGCGAACCGGTTCTTTCGGACAGTTGATTCAATAAACTGGTTGAAGAAAACCGTTCACTAGTTCTTTTGCGCTCGACGTAATGACATCATTTGTGATGATTGCCCTTGATTCAAGCCTTCGGTTTACCCGCGCTCATAACATTAGCACAGAATCAGTTCAGAATCAATCACCAAAAGAATCAGTTCGGTTCAGACGCTCTGTGTGTCAGTCTGCTTCACGCTGAATCACACATGCGCAGCATCATCAGCTCCTCTGTTCTCAAATCAGACGCGTCCGACAGAAACGTTTCTTGACTCGAGAACGAGACAGATCATTACTGTATATAAATTTTTTTTTATTATTTCTTATCATTGTATTATAATTTATCATGTTTTGTTGTAGGAAACTGTGGGTGTATACTATGTATTTTTTAGGTTCAAAAGTCCAGAGACCACATTACATAAAAATAATAATAATAAATGGAAATATACTAAATTTTGAGATTAAATAAAAAGGTTCACTGTTTTGGTTGAATATAAGAAAATCTGGTTAAAATCCTGGGTTAAAATACTATGCTATGTTGATAAAAATGTGTCTTGTATTTTTAAGTTTAAAAAACTGTAAGCATTTTCTCTAGCAGTCTCAAACGTTTGGACCTCGCTACATGTGTCTGTGCATTATATTTGCCTCAGGTCACTTGCCCCCAGTTCACCCAGAGTTGAAGTATCAGGTCATCTCACCTCATTCAGAACCTTACAGACCATCCAGCTCTCTCCATTCACATCAACCCATCTGTCCTGCTCTCTCTCTTTCCTGTACGGTGGCTTCTTTGTGTGAGCGAACAATCAGCAGGGCACACAGGGGTTGCTCCACACTGCAGCAGTGGCATCTGGACTGTGCCAGAATTGGCCGCTCTCTTTACCTCACTGTTCTCTGTGTTGCTTGTTTGCTTACACTTGTTTATTCTCTGTGAAAGTGAAAAGCGGTGTGGTGCGGAGGTCAGTGTGTCCAGGGTAAACCTGCTTAGAAATGACCTGACCAAACATTGAGGTTTTCTTTACAGGAACAGGGTTGTGATAGTTCTAGAGTTGACAAGGTCACGTAATTTAGAATGGAAGCCAATCATCTGAATTCAGCAAACGGTTACTTGCTGTGGGACGAGTCTCACTCCTGAAGCGGAGATATGGAAAACAGGGCTGTAGATTGTGACTAAAATGGTACCAAATGTGATAAAATATAATAAAAATGTGCAACAATAATTTTAAATACAAATTTGTGTAAGGTTTGCATGCGTGCATTTGAGTTTAGTCAGATTTTAACACATTAGTGCGTGCCTGTGTCTTCTGCCCACAACAAATGAATACAGCGGAAAATGACTTTTATATGACCTGGTTCTTTTCAATGATTCATTCATATAAAATTCACCAAACTACCTCAAGTTCATTAATTCAGAGCCGCCATGACTCCTTACTGAGCTAACTGAGTCAGTTTTAAGTAATGAACCCATTCTGTGATTTCTATTTTTGGTTTGTGACACCTTACAGTCTATTAACCTATCATTGTTCTTTTCATCACTGTCAGACTTAAATGACAAAGAGATGGGCCTATAGGTATTCACAACAGAGTTTTGCAGCATGCATTAATAATGGTAATATTCTGAATACTTTGAAATATAGGTCTATATATAAAAACATTTGCTAGTAACTTGTTAGTCATGCTAATAACCATAGATATGTATAGATGCCACATTCGACAGCTCCAGATACGTTGATACGTTTGCAATCTTCCAATATGGCAGTTAGTTTATGTATAACGGCCCATAGAATAAGCAATTTTTAGCTTATATTTTTGCCAATAACATGCTAATCATGCTAGAAACATGCTAGCAACATGCTAGTCACATGCTAATCATGGTAACAACATGTTAGTAACATGCTAATCACCCTAGCAACCACTCTAGGTACCCTAAGCAACTGCATAGCAATACCCTAGAAACTGCCCAAGCTTCCCTAGCAACCACATAGCAACACCCTAGCAACCATCCTGGGTAACTTAGCAACCGGATAGCAAAACCCCAGAAACTGCCATGGGTACCCTAGTAACCTCATAGTAACCGAGTATCTTAGTAACCAAAAAGTAACACCCTTACAATCATCCAAACCAACTTAGCTACCATTCAAGTACCCTAGCAACTGCATAGCAACACCCTAGCAACCACCCAGAGCAACCTGGCAACTGCATAGCAACACCCTAGCAACCACCCCGCATACTCTAGCAACCGCAAAGCAACACCATAGCAACCACCCAAAGCAACCCTAACAACCACATGACAACACCCTAGCAACCACCTCATGTATGTGTGAGTGACATTTTGGAATTGTAATCCCCATCATTCATTCATTCATTCATTCATTCATTCATTCATTCATTCATTCATTCATTCATTCATTCATTCCATCGTTCATTCGTTTATTCATTTGTTCCTTCATTCGTTCATTCTTTCATTCATTCGTTTTGTTGACCTGATTAACAAGTAAGATGTAATGGCGCTATAAGGACAATGATATTTCGCTAGTTTAGCGTACTGTCGAAAAGGAAGGATCGTATCGTAAAGCACCAATGGAGTAAAAACATAAAAAAGCAAAAACACACCCATTGCACATTATTTATTCATCAATCATTCATCTGTTCATTCAGGAACACTAAGTAATCCATTTGCACACTGAAATATTTTCTATGCACTTTACTGTCCCTTGCACTAGTGTAAATGATGTTCATATGTTTATAGTTCTGCCTATAGTGTACATACACTTTTACATAATCCATCTGTATAGTTTGTTCATAGTACACCAATCTGTATATCTTGCTAATAGTATTTGAAATCTGTAAATTATGTCCATAATACTTATCTGTATAGTTATTTTACATATTGTAGACCTTGTATATTCTCTACATACTGCTTATTGCACTTCTGGTTAGATGCTAACTGCATTTCGTTGCCTTGTACCTTAAATGTGCAGTGACAATAAAGTTGGATCTAATTTAATCTAATCTTATTTTGTAGATTTTATGCAGAAAAGATACATCATCATCTTGAATTTATTTGCATTTACTTTAAGATTGTGTAAATATGTTTTAAATAAATTACGTAAAAATAACTTTAAAAATGTGAATATTTAAAAATAATTTAAGAATAATTTAGCTGGCTTGCTGGGTTCTGAGAAAAGGGGCATTCAGCTCAAGTACTGTATTTAAATTCTTCCCACTGTCACTTGCTCATGCCTGCAGCTGATTTCCTGTCCCATAATGCTACAGAAGACTTGTATCAGTATGAATTATAAATGGCCAACACATTCCCCACATCCTGGAAATGCCGCAGAATTCCTCCCTTCTGAGATACACGACGACCATGTCAGATTGTCGCTGTGGTTCTGTGGCCTGCGATCCAGCGGTGTAGATGATTTTTCCTACATCAGGAGCATCCTCACAAACACCATGCTGTTTTTCACACAGAGACAGAAACCATACACGGATGCGCACATCTGCAATAAATGTGCACTGTAGCTTTAAGATGACACTCAAGCTGCTCTTGTATTGATTAGTACAGAAGCTAAAAAATGTTATTTAGCTTCCTTCTAACAGTCTTCCTGTGCACAGATGACTTGCCATGATTTCTTCAAACAACATTTGCCAAAAATATAGTCCCCAAAATATGTTTTTGATTATAAATTGCATGTTGTAACCTTTTCGTCTTTAGGATGGTGGGCTGCTCTCCATTCATGGTGGTCTCTTACTTCTACCTTTGGTTTGTCCCACCTTTTACCAATGGGAGGTTCATCTGGTATATGGGCTTTTACTGTCTCTACCAAACTCTCATCACAGTAAGTACCCTTTGCTTTGATGTTTTTACGTTGTAATGTAATTTCATGCTAAACGCAGGTTTACAGATGGCCCAGAAACCACATTAACAGCACCATCCATCATGTATTCACAAATACCCCACAGATCTATTAAAATCTAATTCTGCCTCTGCTTTACCTTGGTGATATTTTGGTTTTGTGATGAGAAATATGTATTGGATTGATGAAAATATATAGAGCTTCCTTTAAGACTACCCTACAGCCCAATAACCCCTAATATATAGCCTATATTAAAAACAAACTTTTCAACACGTTATTAAAATAAGGATTAAGAAAAAGGATTAAGAGTTTAAACAAGAATAATAAAAAAACAATTATTAATAAAATTATTTAAGAAGCAACCTTGCATAATATATTAAAGATTTTTTTGTTATTTTGTAAGAAGTCTCTATCAAGACTGCATTTGTTTACTGAAAACATAGTAAAATCCATAAAAAATGTGAAATATTATTACAATTTAAAATAGCTGTTTTCTATTTTAATATTTAAAAAAATGTAATTTATTAGTGTTATGCAATCCTGCATTTTCAGCATTCATTACTTCTGATTTGCTGCTCTCTTTTTGTTATAAGTTTTGAAAACAATCGTGCTGCTTGATATTTTTTGTGGAAATCAGTATACATTTTTTTCAGGATTCTTTGAAACGAAAGCAGAAAAGAACAACATTTAAACAGAAATAGGTTATTTTATAACAATGTGCAAGTCTTTACTGTATTTATAAAAGTCCAATTTAGAACAAATGTATTAAACCCTTAAACCAATCCTATAACGTTTAAAGCTAGTGTCCACAGTGTGGCTTCTCAAGTAAAATGATCTTGCTAAAAAAGCTTGTCAACAAAAGTTCATGTGGTTATCTATAGCCAAGCCTCTTTGATGTCTGCATGGAGTTTCCATGATTCATTTGTGTTTCTATCCTTTGTTACTATGGCTTGGCATGGCTCTCTCCATACTGTCCTCCGTAAACCCGCCAGTAAGTGCTGGAGTGGGGAAGCCGCTCCGACCGCAGCAGTCTACGCTGTAATGAAAAGTCATTCTAACTACTTGATAAATACATGGTACGACTTGCCCCAAACCACCAGAGAGGATAAGTGCTGCTTTCCTCTTTTAGCGTTCTTCATTGTCTGTAAGCACAAGGCTGAGAAACAGCAGCTGCTTCCAGCGTGCATGAAAGGGAATGTAGTTTACGTGATTCTAATTAGTCCGTTTTTCATAATTAGGCTTTGGTTTATGTTTAAATAAACAGTTCCTCAAGCTACTCGAAATTTAAAAACCTTAATGGAAGTCAAATGAACAATGTAGGGAGCTCTTGAGAAACAGAAGCACTGCTGCAGAAGCAGTCTGTAGTTAGATTTATTTTGGTAGCCGTTTGGCCCATTGGTCTGCCGCAGTGCTGACTTGGCTTTCGCGGAAATTGGAAAAGCTAGCCGAGTGTAGTACACACTTATAGTAAGTTTGCAATGCGAGTTCAAGGAAGGTTTGCTGTACTTGAATAAATATTGATTTTGTACTGCACATGCACTCAGAACATGTTGTTCTTGGAATGAATAGCGCTGATTTATGTGCTTGTAAGTTGTCTCCTTTTAAAATGTATAATACAACATAATATAAATGGGTGTATAAATGGGAAAGATGAGTGGTTGTGAAACCACTGATTAATGTACATGCCCTAACTTTTGGATCCCCCATCATTTTGCTTGCCTTTTTTTTTTTTAGATCAGCATTTATGAGAGCATACAGAATATGCACCATAATTTCTTAACATCTTAAAAATAAAGCATCCAATTAGAACCAAAAATAATTTTATTGCCTGAACCATAGGAGGTCATATTTAACTTCCAATAAAAAGTTGTATTATCTAGTTACTTAAAAACAAAACAAAACAAAAATAAAAATCAAACCCCTTGTATTGCACTAATGTATTGCATTTGCAATATATTGCATATTGCAGACATTTATTAATATGCTTTTACAACTCCAGTTTTTTTTTTTTACTATTTTCAGACTATTATTAATAATAAATGTAGTTATTTCTATATATATTAATCATATCTTATTGCTGTCATATCATATCATATTGCACATCATTTTCTATGACGGTAAATAAAAATAATTGCTAAGAATACGATTTTCCATGTTAATCACGGTCTGTCTTGTGCTTTGTTCTAAATCTTTCTTGCAGTGTTTCCATGTGCCTTATTCTGCCCTGACCATGTTCTTGAGCACCGACCAGCGCGAGAGAGACTCTGCTACAGCTTACCGTAAGCTTACAGCTGTACACACAACCGTGCTCATCTAAAGCCGTGTTTGGATTGCTCTTGAAGATTAACAACATCTGATTTCATTGTGGCTTCATTAATCCAGAAATGCCTGCCAAGTGCTTCTGTTGAGAGCTGTGCTTTCAAATGTAAATGACAGTTTGAGTAAGGATGTTGTGCATGCCTTTGTGCAGGTATGACGGTGGAGGTGCTCGGGACTCTGGTGGGTGCCGCCATTCAGGGTCAGATCGTAGCGAGTGCACACACTTTCAAGCACTGTCCACATCGAAACCTGACCACTCAGCAGGGAAACAGCAGTGGCACAGAGATCATCCGATCCCTGGCGCTGTCACAGGACTTCCTGTCTCATGCTGTACGTGTCACAGTTACACCTCGAAGTGCACCAGTGAATCAAAGATCCTATTGCAGTCCCTTTGTGTCTAAATTCTATTTTTATGTATTTTCTGCAAAACTACTTATGTTTTTGTATCTTTATTCAGCGAGGACTATAAAGACTTCTATAATGTTACAAATAAATGCTGTTCTTTTAAACTTTCCTAATTATCAGATAATCCAAAAAGTACAGTTTCCTCAAAAATATGAAAGTGCATAACTGTGTTTAACATTATAACATAATAATCAGAAATATTTCTTGCAAACCAGCATATTGATTTCTGAAGGATAATGTGACACTAAAGACAGGATTAAAATTCAGCTTTCTGTCACATGAATAAATTACACTTTAAAATATATAAAATAGATAATAGTTATTTTGAATAATAATAATATTTCATAAATTTACTGTTTTTACTGTATTTGTGATCAAAGAAATGCACCCTTGGTGCACATAAGAGACTAACTTCAAAAACAATAAAAAATCAAATTGACCTTAAACTTATGAACGATAAGATTTTGTAACAATTTTTATAACACAGATAGATAGATAGATAGATAGTTTTTTTAGTTCTAAAAATAACTGTTTTGCCTCTTTCTTTCTTTTTTAGATGGCTTTTCCCTGAAAACATCCAATATCATTTAACCATAAACCCTCCAAAACCTAATTAAGTTTGGACTTTGAAGTGTGACCTTCAGGGGAACAATTTATATTAATCAGAATCCACAAAATCAATAAATGAATGTGCTTATTTAGTGGACTGAATACCACTATTTCGAGCCGAGAGCCAACAAGCTCAATGTCAATCAAATTCGACATGCGAGCGAGCCGACAAGCTTGGCTTGTGGATGTGGCTGAGGGTTCCATAGTGGAAACCCATGATGGAGAACCATGAAGGGCCACAGCTATTTGGAGCTGGACTGCCGAGCGTCTCTGGTTAAAGCTCTCAGAGGCGGCTGGGCTGAATCCACCACGCTCCGTGTGATTGAGCATTCCTCTGCGGGACGGTTGGGTGCGCCAACCGACTCCTCTGGAACGGCACTTTTGATCGGGAACAATAATGAAGTGCTTGCCGCGGTCTGTGAAAAAAATAGCAAACAATCCTGAGGTTGTTTAGGGCAGAGCAGTTCCTGTTTGGGGATATTAGATTGAAAAGTTCCTCTTTTCTGGGGTTGCGCCTAATTTGGGCTCCCTAAACTTTACGGCGCCTGAAGCAGCAAATACACTCAAATAAACATGATCATTTGTAACATGACAACCATGTCCTGGAATAGAACTACAACCACACAAGATTAAGAGTTATTAAAGACAGATTTAAATGTGTTGACAGAGGTTTTCCATCACCGCTCATGATCTGTTTTTTTCTCTGTACAGAAGGAAGTGTACATGATAGCTGCCGGAGTGATCGGTGGGCTGTTTCTGGTTTGTACGGTGGTCATGTTCCTGGGAGTCAAAGAGAGAGATGGTGAGCGTGTGTGGTAATCATGGGACTTAAATTTGTGTTTGTCATCTGAATTGAAAAGTATGATTAATTCACCCCAAAAAAGGTGCATTTTCATGATTTTCTTCTGAAAACTTAAAATGAGATAGTTGGCAGAAAGTGCATGCTGCTCTTTTCATCCAAATGACTTGTAATTATATATTCTACTGTTCAGAACTTTGGGGTCTGTAAGATCTGTTTTTAAAGAAGAATCTTATGCTCACCAAGGATGCATTTATTTAATCAAATAGAGTGTAAAAACGGTAATATGGTGTAACGTTATACTCTTTGAAACAATTGGCTCGTATTTTAATCTATTTTAAAATATCATGTTCTTAGTGATGCTAAGCTGAATTTCCCATCTTCAAGGTCACATAATCCTTCAGAAATCCTTCTGATATGATGATTTCACGCTCAAGAGATTTTGTATTACCAGTAATGTTGAAAACAGGAAAAATAGGAATATTTTGCATAAATGTAAATGTTATTATTGACGTTGTCTAATATTTTGACGTTGTGCCTGACACAAAGCTGTTGTCACTCTACACTTCAGAAAACATGTTTATCATTTGGCATTTCTCCACTTTTTGTGTCTGCGTTAGATCCCTATGCTCCTAAATCGGACAAGGCCATTCCTTTCCATAAGGGCTTTATTTTGGTCATGAAGCATGGGTCCTACCTCACTCTGACTGCGGCTTTCCTGTTCATATCCGTGGCCATCCAGGTAACATGTTTTCCTTTTAGTTATGTCATTGTAGAATGTGTTCAGTTGGATGTTGTGTGGAGCAAACTATGTAACTGAATAATTATATTTATTCACAGCCTATACTGTTTCTTCAGGTTTAAGTACCTTAATAGAATGTAAGCTTTAGCTTTTCTTGAGGAATAGTTCACCGAATAATCATGTACTGGCCATTCCAAACCCGTAGGCTATTTGTCCAATGGAACGTAAAAGTCCTTGATTGAAGTATTCCTTTAATCTCAGCATTTGGGCTGGATTAATTAAAGACATCATTAGTGCTGTTTTATATTTCTATTCACTGCTGTTTCCTTCTGCAGTTGATACAAAGTAACTTTGTGCTGTTCTGCACATATGCGGTGGAGCTGCGAGAACACTTTCAGAACATTGTTTTGACGATTCTGGTGAGTGAAGAACACATCTATGAACTTAATTCAAGAAATAATCGGTACTGCCATTGGCGATCCTCATCACACTGACATTAAAAAGAAAGAAAAGTTCTCTATTGTTCTCTGATGTGTCTGTGTTGGAGGTAAAGTGAACATGTGACAGAAGTTTTGTACTGTATATCTTTCTAGATGTCGGCCGCAGTGAGTATCCCATTCTGGCAGTGGTTCCTTGAGAAGTTCGGGAAGAAAACAGCAGCTTTCTGCGGCATTACAGTAATTGTTCTTTTATCAAGTGTTTTTTCTTAAAGGGACAGTCCATGCAATTTACTCACCTTCTACTTATTCCCAACTTGTATGGCTTTCTTTCTTTTACTGACCACAGAAGAAGATAAAAAAAAAATCAACCAGAGCTTGTGTTGTGCAAAAGAAATACACACAGGTTTGGAACAACACGAGAGTGGGTAAATTATGATAGACATTTCATTTTTGGGTGAACTGTCTCTTTAATCAGTGATTTGGAGGACTTTAATTGATCCGATTGATCTTTAACGTCAGTGGTTTTATGAGTTAACAAATGATGCTACCATGTTATGATTCTGAATGACAATAATGAGGCATTTTAACTGTAATAAAAGTTTGTTATCATGTATAAAAGTGTTGTTTTTGTTAACTAAAGCTATTAAAACTGTTTCCAGTAATCAAAGTTAAGCTAAAGTGAAATGCAAATATTAGATAAAAACGTTAAAAAAATTAGAAAATCAATTAGAAGATTAGAAATGATTAGAAATTTCAAATTGTACTAAAATGACAAAAAAATATTTTTGACTAAAATTACTATTAAAAAATATATAGAAATGAAATATAAAATTATTATATAAAATAACAACTATAAAATAGAAAACTGACTTGACAAAATTACTAAAAATGTGTAAAAATAAATAAAATACAAGTCTACTTTCTACTTCAAAATTTCCCTTTTAATTCAATGTGTTACTTGCCATTTATTTGTACGTATCTGTTACATTTACAACAACTTCTGTGTGAAGATGCAGAAGTGGGTTTTTTTTCTCTCTCAGTGTAGGATTCTATTATGATCATTGACCAGACTTCAGATTTCAGTACAACAGTGTTCTTTAGCTGTATACTGACATCTGTTGGGCATGAAAGCACCATCACATGATGTCGATGTAAAAACAGCGCATTTGCAAGCAGAGGTGTATCCATGATTATTTTATTCTCCAAGCATCTGATAAATAATAAGGGCCTAACCAGACTTAAATGAACAGTTCTCAGGTGGTCATGTGATCTCAAAATCATATATACAGTTTAAATGGCCTTTTCTAATATGACAGGAGTCAGAAACATACTTATCGCACCTTAAAACTGGTACAATGCATATGTTGATTGTGTTACATTCATTGAGCTCTTTTAAACTGTCTTGTGTGCAGTGGATCATGCCGTTCACGGTGATGCTGGTGTTCATCCCAAATCTGATAGTGGCTTATGTGGTGGCCGTATCATCTGGGCTCAGTGTGGCCGCTTCTCTCTTGTTGCCATGGTGAGTCTTACAAACCAAAATATAATACAGTTTTACTCATAAACAAAGTAGGGTGTTTTATGATTTTCAAATTCCAATCAGTTTCGCAGTGGCAATGAAAAAGGCAGCCTGACTCTCATCTTTTCAGAAATGGAGCTCATGCCATGCATCATAACTGTTTATTTAAGCTTTGATTTAACCCCTCGGATACATAGGGTTTAATTACCCCCAAATAACAGGTTTCATGGCAAGGTCATGCTGTTTTTTGGTTTTAAAGATACACTCGGAAAATCCCCAAATGAGTAAATTGCTGCTTTTATGTGCCGACTACAAAGAAGAATTGGCTTTATGGTACCAATTGGTCATGTTTAATAGAGATGATGATTGATTGCCTCCGCCTTGTTGTGTTTCCTGTTGCTCAGGTCAATGTTGCCAGATGTAGTGGGATGACTTTCAGACTGGCAAACCGCAACTCAAAAGGACACGAGGCGATCTTCTACTCCCTGTATGCTTTCTTCACTAAGTTTGCTGCGGGCATTTCTCTCGGAGTGTCGACGCTCTGTCTACAGTGAGATCACTCTTTCAGTATTTACAGGCTGGGATTGATGAATCATGACAGACAGTCAGTCTGTCTATTTCCTATTTTGTGTTGAGATGTGTTGTTGGTGTTTGTAGTTTGCTGGTTATGACACAGGCGCGTGCAGACAGCCCCCTCCTGTGGTCTACACGCTCAAGCTTCTCATCGGAGCCGCCCCCGTGGCCTGCATCACCGCAGGCCTCATGATCCTCATGGTGTACCCCATCAGTGAAGACGTCAGGTTACGAAACAAAGTCGCACTGGAGGAGCTCAGGTGAAGACTCTGATTTACAGAAAACCCATTGCTTTCCTTTATGCATTAGATTAATCAAAAGTAACAGCAAAGACAGTTATGTTTAAAAAGGGTCTATTTCAAACAGACGCTGTTCTTTTGTACTTTCCATTCCTCAGAAAACCCTGAAGAAAAGTCATGGTTTTCACAAAATTATTAATTAAGCAGCACAACTATTTTTAACATTAATGAACAATACATGTTTCCTGAGCAGCAAATCAGCATATTATATGATTTCTGAAGGATCATGTGACACTGAAGACTGGAGGAATGATGCTGAAAATTCAGCTTTGCATCACTGGAATAAATTGCATATTAAAATATATTCAAAAAGAAAACAGTTGTTTGAAATGTGAATAATATTTCAATTTTTTTCTTGTTTTTCTTGTATTTTGGTCAAATAAATGTAGTCTTAGTGCATAAAATTGTATAAATCTTACTGAAGCCAACATTTTTAATGGCAGTATGTGTGTGTGTTATATATATATATATATATAATATATATATATATATATAAACTGAATGAATTTATATTGATGTATTTTGTATGTATTATATAATGTAGTATATATTTGTGGATTATTTTTCAGAAGCCAGAGTATTACCTGCAAATCTCTCAGAGCTGAGCTGAGCAGCGTGTGACGTCCTCAAACAGCCGATCCTTATATTCTAGCCCAGCGCTGGGATGAGTGGTGTTAGTGTATATTACACTGTGTGACATATATCATTTAGTTTTTCTGTAAACATTTCTGTTTGTTTCTGTATTCAGTCTGCTTCTGTATTTTCAAGTGAGCATATAGCCACATATACAGTTTAATTACAGTATCTAATTTACACCCGTGAATGGACTACATATCATTATACTGTATATCAGGATTTCCTGGGGGAAAATTGACTGATAATATATTGTTTAAGTGTATTAGTGATTATCAATATTAGGGAATGGATTACAGGATTAATACAAATTGTGCTGGTTCACATAGCTTCAGCATATTTTGAAGACGCTTCAATAAATATAATATCGAATATTATTTGGATGAATTCATGTATCTGTCCAAAATGTTTTTGTACAGTATGTTTTTTAAACAGAAGCCTGAATGAATCTTTACATTTAATATAAATAATAATCAGGCAATGCAAAATGTGCAAAGGTGGACTTGAAATGAAGATGTTTTACAGTTTTTTGCTTAAACATTTCATGTTTAATTCACTGTTACTTTGCATTTCTTTCTGAAATTTAAGCAATAATCTGAGTGAAGATTTTTGCACAATCAAAAAACATTTTTCTGTGTGTGCTATTATTAGGCTCTTTTACTGTGGGTTATTAATGTGCAACCAGAATGTGCTTCAAATCAATGAAGAAACAAAAAAGAATACAGTCACTATGAATCTTCTTTAATTTCACATAACATTGTGTAGGACAAATAGAAACTATTTAAGCAAAAATAATCAAGCAGGCACTCAAGTATTTCTTCTGAAAATGAAAAAACTGTTCTGCACTTGACAACTGTCATGTTACATAAATCTAT
>NW_020525012.1:0-37761 GCF_003368295.1 Carassius auratus | reverse complement strand
CTCTGATGTGCATCAAATGAGAATGTTCAGAGAGAAAAGAGAGCGGCGGGAACTTATTCAGCAAAAGGCTTTCTTATACATCTTTTTCTGTTTGCAAAAGCAGATTGGATTTCCTCCATCTGACTCGAGAAGAGCACTCTAATGCAAGGTGATTTCAGCAATGCTCCTTTAATATTTTTCTCATGATTCCTGTCTCTTTGCTAGTTATTTTTGTGTTCCTTTTTTTAATTTCTCTCAGCGGAGCATCTTTGTATTTGTTATGATGATTTCTGTGAATGATATCTTCATGTATAATTCCAAGGCTCTTGAACATGCAGAACTCTGGCACTTTCATCATCTACTGTGGGGAACACAAAAAATATGTGCTTTTTATGCATAAAATAGTTTAATGAATAAAATGTAAAAAATCAGTTTAACAAAAGCACAATACATTTCTATATAACAGGAGATTAAATATTATTTGGAATAACATGAACTTTGGTACAATCATGCAAAACAAGAGCAGGAACGTACTTAGAAAGTCAAATCAACAAACTGACCTTAAGTAAATGCTAGACTGAACATTACAATGATAAGAGAAGAAAAGAAAACATGAACAGAACTCAAAATGAGACATAAGTGTTGAGTTGTGTAAGTGGAACAACTCACAGAAAGATTATCTAGGAATCTAGACGGACTGAAGACTCTGAGCAACAAACTGACACAAAAATAACTTGGGGTACCCCCTGGAAACGCGATTGGGCTAATTCTGAACTCGTTTTGAGAGCAGGTTTTGTTTTGAAAACCTGGCAACCCTGATCTGTACGCATGTGCTGGATATGTGCTGGAGCACCTTTACTGACGAGATGCGCATGAAAATCGCATTCGATTTTTTGCACAGCAATATAATGTGCTCTTTTCCATTTCTAAAGTCTGCACCACCATGACTAATCAGATTCAGGCATTGCAGAAAAAGGTTTAGAACTAAATGAAAAATTTCTTTCTGAAAATGACTAAAATCTGGGGGTCTTAAAGGACAATAGGCGTCTCTGGAGAGGCATCTCCTAGAAGGCAAACATCCATAGACAGTAAAGAAATGGACACAGCGACCCCATTGGAACTCAATTGAGACAAGTGAAGCCCGTTTTTAGCGTTTTTTTAGCACTTCCGTTTCTGACGCGCAGACTCAAACAAAGCTTGACGACGTCAGCAACCTGTCTGCCAGATGTAAATCTTCTAGTAGCTGTGCGTACAAACTGCCATCGTTAATCTTGCAGAGACGGCGAGCTTGAGCGGGAGGGTTCTTTGTCGTGAGTGAGCAGGAGTAAGTATTCTGATTAATTATTTTGTATAGTATTTTTAAAATGTAACGCCACCACGCCATATTAAGTTAATTGCCTGCGAGCTTCTCCTCCTGTCTGTACGGTAATGCGACAGAGAGACAAGTGGTTGTGACGCAATCGTTAGCCTATTTTTTACAAAAACTGTTTATACGGGGCCATAATGTAACATAGAAGGTAATGGAGCCCTTTATACATTGTCGTGTATCTTTAGAAATAAATAATGGACAAACGGAGTCTTTAAACGCCTCAGATGTAAAGTTATTCGCTGTCAAAGTGACGCCAAAATGAATGGGAGTCAATGGGAATGCTAACGCAAGTGAAGTTCTGCTAAAAGATGGCAGCCCCCACTCGACTTCAACTTCCGGTCGAGTTCCTTGCCCCCTGCAAACATCCTATGCTCAAATAATGACAGGAAGTGAGGTCAGTACGTGAACAAAACATGCAAATTTCACAAGTTGCCAGCATAGTTGGAATCAAAGAGAACAATCACAGAGCCATACATATTGCTATTCTGATCTTGTGTACGGCTGTGACTGAGGACAATAAAGGAATGTATAATGTAAACTGTTCCTTGATGGCTCTTTAATATTCTTGTTAGATCTTCTCACGTATGCCTGGAAGATTCAAACAGAAAGATTCAATCTTAGCTAGTGAGCATGCAAAACCACCACACAGAACCACACCCATGACCTGGGGGGGGACAGGGAAAGGCAGAAATTGTCACTCTGTCTTTATTACTTTGAATCAGAGAGTACCAGCCTCAGGCACTTGTTAATATCAGTCCTCGCTAATACATCCGAAATCCAGCAGGAGAGACCCCAAAAGGATCTAATATCATGAATTATACATGGAATACAGCAGAGACTCAAAAGTCCTTCCTCTGGAAGTTTACAAAGTTAGAGCATTGGATAATAGTATAGTTTCAGCCTTTTTTTTTGCTGGCGAAGAATGGTAGTGGGCCTTGTCTTGAACACAATTCATTCCATGAAACATTTATTCAGGTAAATAATTGAACAACAAAAAACATTTTTTAATTAAAATTAAGATACAAATTATACCAAATAAAACTTGGCCCCCATAAAGGGATTCTACAAACAAAAACGTATGAAGTAGGGCGTGCGATATGATCAATTTTGATCGTGAAGAGTAAAAAAAATCTCCACGATCTGCTCTTGTTAGAAATATCATAGTATCGTGCTGCAGCGCACATTCTATCAGCTGCAGTTCTGGCGCCTCCGTCATATACTGTACAACGTCACATGCATTCACAGCAGTGTTAAACTCTGCGGGAGAGTTACGCTCTCAATTATTTGCATGTGCTTTTAAATGTTCATTCACGCGCTGTCTGACCTGTGCTTTTCTGAACGCTGCATACACCCGAAGCACATACGCTAAAGCCTGTCAGACAGCGCCTGATAATTGAACTGAGTTATCTTTTGTGCTAATACTGTCAAAACACAAGGTTTAAATGTAAACTGAGTTGCTTGTCTAAAACGAAAACAAACAGTTGAGAGAAAAACATATACGGGTCTTAAAGGTACAGTAGGGCCTATTAAACATACAGCCCGCTGTCATTACTGTCAAGGGATAGATTACCCTAAAATGTAATTTCTGTCATTATTTACTCACATTATTTAGGTTTGTCCCAAACCTGTATTTAATTTCTTTCTAGTGCTGAACACATAATAAGATATTTTGAAAAATGTGGGTAACCAAACAGTTGTTGGTCCACAGTGGAATTTGATAATAGCAAAAATACTATAGAAGTCACTGTGGACCACCAACGGTTTGTTTTTCCACGTTCATGAAAATAGGCATTTATGTTCAGAAGAAAGAAACTCATTCAGTAAATGAGTAAATGATGGTGACAATTGACAGAAAGCTGACAGATTTTTTTTTTGGGGGGGGGGTGGGGGGGTGAACTATTGATTTTAACATTAATAAAACAACAACACACAAAGAGAAAAATCACTCACTGCTCTTGACTGAAGAAATTTTATACAGCTGCTTAAGGAATCAGTTTATATAGCATTTTATTTTTATATTTATTCATTCAATTTCTTGAATGCTTTCTGCTAAATACAACTATTTTACCTGAAAATAAAGCACTGTTGGTTTTATTTGTATATTATGTGTAGTTGCAATGAGTATTTTGTCATTATTTTATCTTTGGTATTAAAAAAATAAAAACATAGATTTTTATCTTCGCCCTCTTTGGCCTAAGTATCTGTCTAAATTGAACAACAAACAAACAAGCAAATTGAACTAAACAAAACATATACAAATAATATTGATACATAAATAATATATAATAAAAAATACACTTTCTTAAATGGCTACAACACTATTATTATATATAATTATAATTTAAAATAATCAGAAGTTCAATATCAATAAACTGTTCTTGTTATTATTATTACTGTGATGAGTGGGGCGAGGCTGAGAGCCGTGGGAACGGAGCAAGGCCAGTGACGCAAATGATAATGAGCATCACCTGTGTACCACACCGGTCTTGAGTCCCACAGAGAAGCAGCAACTACACTGAAGGACAAAGAGGACCAGGCCTGGACTATTTATGTTGTTTGTTTTATTATTTTTTATGCAGCTTCATTTGTGAGGGGCTGCCACTTTTAATTTTATTTGATGTTTGTTTATTTTGTTATTAAATTTTAGGTTTAAAAGACCGTCGTTCCCACCTCCTCCTTCCCTGAGCTATGAATGTTGCTACAATTATTAATACCAATATTAATAGTAACAGAATTTCTACAAAATGTAGTCCTTTTTCATAATTGTAATTATATATTTAAAATAATAGCAATGTATATAAAACACAGGTTGAATTTCCAACAATAACTCTATTTTTGACATGAGTTACCAAAGCCCCTTTCACACTGCACTCGGACCCGCAATATTCCCGTAACATTGCCTGGTCGCCTTCTGTGTGAAAGCAACCACTTCCCAGAATTGATTAACGAATTGAACCCGGGTCGGGGACCTAGTAACATTGCGGTAATCGATCCGGAATGAGCGCTGTCTGAACAAAAAGCCAGATCTAATGCCGTATCGAAATGATGACGCGCGTTATCGCGCGACTCTTTTACCGGCTGTTTTGAAGGAAGATCAACATTAACGACGGAAAACATATGTGCAAACTGTAATGAAGCAGAGATCAGTTAGTTCCTCACTTTCCGCGCTGACGCCGAGATCGTTTGCTTGCTTCAGTTAAAGTATAACGTGCCAAGCGTTGTCGACTCGTACATTACACATCACGCGCTGATGTCACGTGTCGTTACGGGATCTTCAAGGGTTGTGTGTGAAAGCACGCACATATACCGGGTCATCACTGGCAGTGTGAAAGTGCCAAATCTAGCGACCCGGGAACAATTACAGGAACACTTTACCCCTGTATTTGCCGGAATGGCAGTGTGAAAGGGGCTCAAGAGTCATACCACCCACCGATTACAATACTCTACAATACTCTAATCAATACTCTCTGCCTGAATTTTAGGGTGTCACTGGGATCTTAAAAAATCAATGCCTTCTTAAAAAGCTTTCTTTTGTTTTGGTTAATCCATACATTAGCATTCAAATGGTCCATCTCAAGGCACTTCCAAAATCTCCTTCTGAATGAAGCATGGGGGGAAGGGGGCTTTTAAATCTCACCACATCCTCAGTACAACCTGCTGTGCTTAATGAAGTGCCCAAGGGCACCACCTCTTCCCCTCTCTCTTTCATCTTTCCTCTCTAGCAGCACAAGCCTAATTTAGCCTCCACATGGCACTTTCTTTCCTTTTGATGCTGCCAAAAAATAGAAAATCCAAGTAAAAAGACTAAAACATTGCCTTGTATTAAGTTGCAGCAGCAGTGAAGCATTTATAGCTGTAGTTAGCTGGTCTGAACCTATTGTACAGGGGCAAAAGCTGACTGGCCAGAAAATTACAGTAGTCCTGTGGTGGTAGAAATTTGAGTCTGTCTGCCCAGTGAAAGGATCGCATGAGGAGAAGATGCAAGGGGGAGGGGAAAAATAGTGAGACAAAAGGAGACTGGAAGATCACTTTCAGCCTGTACAACTATAAACCTGAATCTCCGTCCTAACGGCCTGCTTCTGTAAAATGTCTGGTCAGAATGCTACAGACTACATCCATCAGCAAACATTTAATGGGATAGTTCAAAAATGTTATCATTTACTCACCCTCATGTCGTTCCAAACCTGTATGAGTTTCTTTCTTATCTTAAACATAAAAGCTGACATTTCGATGAATGCTGGTAATCAAAAAGTTGATGGTCCCTACTGACTTCCATAGTATTTCATTCCCTATTATGGAAGTCAACGGGGACCAACAACTTCAACTTATAATTCTTCAAAATATTTTCTTTTGTATTCAACATAAGAAACTTATCCAGACATTTTTGGGTGAACTATTCCTTGAAAGTGTTAAAGAGCAACAAACAACAACACTACTGACTTGACTACGGCATTTCAGTAACATTTAAACCAGCAACAGAATTTAATCTGAACAATTATGTAAACAAACATCAAACATAGAAGTCCTGTAATGGACAAGATCAGGCCTTGGCTTAAAATTAAATAAAAAAATAAATTCAAATAAATTGAAATTTTAAAATAAATTTTTATAAATTTTTCATTGACAATCTACAGTTTTCTGTAGCTTCAAAACACGGTTACATTCCCACTAAACACTCAAACACCAGTGGTGAACCAGTGGTCTTAGTAGGACACATCTGCTGTGAACTGATGACATGATCTCAGAAAGGTTTGGGAGAACTGGGCAATAAATCACGGGTTTGAGACTGAAAGTGATCAGTCCGACTGCGTAGGAGCCGGAACAGGAAACCATATGGAAAAGGCCTCAGGAGAGGTTGTTACATAAACTCTTACTTTATGATCCTACACTCCAAGTTCCTGTCAATGGAACCGGTCCATTAAAAAGTGAGGGAGATCGTAAGAGAGGAAGAAAAAGAGACAACTGTATAGCGTATGACAGCGAAAGTTCACAGGACGTACCCGGCAATCGCATGCAACTCATATCCTACTCTAAACACTATGTTAAACTTACAATTTAATGTCAAACTTAAACCACAAAAAGCGTGACTCATCAGCCAAACAGCAACGTTTACAGACGAGCAGGAGAGGCACATTACTAGAGTTTCAGTCATCAACAAATCTTTTTCCATTCTCGATCACTTCGATGTAATGACTCCCAAGACAATTTTCAATTTCCAAAAGCGTTATATGATTTATAACAGAGCAATAAATAAGAAATAAAACCAAATTCTTTGTATGAGGCATCACTTGAATGCTTTATCAAAGGGCAACATTCATCGGGAGGAAACAGTTACTGCCTAAATCATTATTAGGTCACAAGGCAAGTTTGTAAAGCAACACATTACTGTGGTCATTAACATGAGGACCACTGAGGGTGGGAACAATTGTTGTTTTGTGGTGCTGGGGACACTTGGACAGTTCATGTCCCCAGAAACCTTTCCCCAAGAACAAAAGACAGACTGTAACATTTGATAAATTAGCAATCCATTGAGTCAGGGGGCAGCCACGTGTCAATTTTACTCAAAAGAAAAAAGGAAACTCTGAACATAACCTCTAACCAATGCGTACAGAACCAGGCATCGTTATTTAATGGGGCTGGGAAAATAAATTGATAATAAATGTGGCTTAACATTAATTAATTTTGTATGTTATATTATGTGTATATGCCAGTTATGGATGCTCATATTGACCGTTAACCAAAGTAAACATTTTGACCGATGAAGGGGCTGTCCACATATCACGTCTTTTTTTGTGCTCAAGTTCGTTATTTCAAATGCGGTATGCGCATTCATAATGTAAGCGACGCGCTCGTAACGTGCTCCTTTTTTCAAGGCACGTCCGCCGTGCAATTCCCCGTTGTTTTTGGAAAATGGGGTGTATGTGTGTGTGTGTTAACTCTCTGGGAGCGTTGACACATGCAACTACATGCCTACAGACATATTTAGCTGAGCAAGCCAAATGAAGTGAGTGAAAAGTAGGCCCATTTCGAGAGAAAGGGCAATGAAGTTACTTGCAAAATATGCTACGCATTATTAAAATAAAGCAGTAGTGCAAGTACAATGCTGTATCACTTAATACGCAAACATCTACAAGAAAATGAAAGGTGCTTTCCAAAGCTGGTCACTATAGCGAGACGTTATCTCTTCTCTTTATTCCCGGGAAATCTGTGCCATCTGAGAGGGTATTTTCTACCACAGGCTGCGCTCCAGACTAACCCCAAATTATCGAGCTTGTTTTTTTTTTATAGTGCGATTAATAGATTTATCGAGTACCGAGATTATGCATCGTAATTCATTTTTCAATCGATTCTGAGCTTAGTTTTGAACAGCAGATGGCACTTCATGCTTTAGATACAGCCGTACTCTGCTTGTTTCCAAAACCTTACACATACTTTAACCTAAAATAATAATTCATAAAATTCAAAAGGTTTTAAGCGATTTACAAAGGTGTTCACAAAGAGCTGTGTTTACATTAATCTCGCATCATAAAAGCATTCTAAGCTGAGGTGAAATTACATAACTCAGCCGAACGCACAAACGCTCTTTAGCACTCTTCTTCATGGGCATTGGAGTGTGCAGATAAAAACTAGATTAGAACGCCATCTGTTGTTAAAATCTAATCTCAGAATTGATTCCAGAGGAACAGAGATGCATTCTGAAAATCTAAGAATCGATCCACGAATTGATTCTGCATCGATTTATCGTCCCAGCCCTATTAATTAATTGAAATACTGAATAAGACCATTTTAAAAAGCAGAGTAGTCGAAGAGCTTTAAAAGGATCCCATTAAATGGCTTGATAAGTGCAGTTTTATGCATTTCCTTTTCCAACAGGAGGTTCGAGAGTTAACTACCAAAGGAATTGTATTTACTTAATAATCAACACTGATTTCATTTTTAATTTTTTCTCAATTTTTTGCCTCACTAAAAAGAACAACAGTATTTAATTGGACAAATCTGACAGCCAACAACATTTAGGTGTACTGTAGCATACACATTTGAAAATATAGATTCAAAATTAACACATGGAACAAAGCCAAAAAAACTAATTTCGACTTTCTTTCAAAAGTCAGGTCTGTAAAGATCATATTCAATCTTATAAAATTACTCTATTATTAACTCTATGGGATCAGAATCCCGCCAAATATATCGCAGTCACAGATTGAAAAATAATAAGCATAAATCAAGTATTTAAAAACACGTGTAAAACAATAACGCACAAAACCGATTTTTTAAAATAACAAACAGCGCAGGCATGGATCGAAAAATATTAAGCATAAATAAAAAATGTAAACACATTTAAAATTATGTTGCACAAAACAAACATGAATTCAAAAATTTTTTATGTGATTCTGATATAAGGAGAAAGTGAGAACAGGATTTTTTTTTATAAAAGATGCAGGATTTTTCCTGTAAACCCATAAATCAGATTAACTCACAGAAAAATTATTATATTACTAATCAAATGACATAGCTTACCCGGAGGCCATTAAATGCCCTATTCCTGCTTAGTGAGGAACAAGTATGGTAATACAGAATACAGAAATAGAACATTCTGCTCTTTCATTACTGCAGTGACATGAGTAACTGGTGCCGTACAACTGCGGCAACAGAGGAAATTTGGTGAGGCTATATTTTTCAGACATGAAAACTGTTCATTGGCAACGATAAATTAGCCAATAGCAGAGCATAGATGACCTGTACACCATCTGGGCCCAAGAAAGTGAGGTCATCTCTGAGGCCAAGCCAAAGAGTGACATTTCATCTCCCTAAGGAGAACTAAGGAGAAGAGCAAAGCACTAATCAGACAAAATGTTACATATGCACACTTTCAAATTCATAGCAGAATTGAACAACAAACAACCATATAAATGAAAAAAGAAACTACTTTTAAAAAGTGACTTGCACACACAAACACACAAATGGAGTGCAACAAACAATTAGCCCACAGTTTACACTGCAGTGTCAGTCTTCACTAGTGCTGAGAAAGAAACCAGACAGGATGGGCATGACTTTCATGAATGCCTGGATGATTCTAGCTTAAACCAGCCCAGATGTCACCACATGCTCAAGGCATCTCTCAACGGTATAAGGAGTGTCTTTACTGAATACTAAATTAACAAGTGTGAAACCTAATTACATAAGACTTTGCAGTTGTATAATTTTGTACATTCCATATCATTAAATAGTATGCATTTGTTTACTGCACTTTTTACTGAAGAGGATAATCATGAGTAAACTATCATTAAATAAACAATTGATTTATGTCTTATTATAGTAACTTCCTGAATAAGTCATTGAAAATAATAAAAGAATTGTACAACAGATCAATAGCTCATGTATATTCCAATAAAAATAATGTACAGCATTTACATTGTAGTCAGGCATGTGACAGTATCACATTTTCCAGATATTTGACAAAACTTTAGTAAAATACAAAAAGAGCATCTACAAAGAACATTTATCTTTCTGTGAGCTCACACCCAAAACACGTGCACATAGAGCTGCACCTGAGAGCGTTCGACTGCAGAATGAAGTTGTGTTCAGTCTATTACACGTAAACGACCAAATACAACATTCTGACAAAATACCCATCTTAAAACAGTTGATTTACACTAAATATTGGTGTATATATGCCATTAAGTGAATGTAAATGAGAGAAACAAACCGTCCGTGTAACGTTTAGGGCCGTGCATGAATAAACCTGCTGCTGTCTGTCATTAATGTTTCTTTATACACTGAAGACTAATCAGTGTTATTTTAAAGTTAAATAAATTATTCAGTTTCTGTGATATTTCTGTACCTGAATATTACTGCTATACCTACCTGAAAAACTGAAAAACCACAGTTAAATTCAGTTGTATCTTGTTATTCTAAGTACCCATGATAACAACACTGTGTGATATACTGTGCTTGTATCAATGTCTAGTTCCTGTTAACAGGTGGCCTAAGAAATCTTAAAAATGTAAACATCAAACTCTTAGTTAATTACGGTTTAAGAAAAATTTTGGATCAGAGATTTGCAAGAAAACTGACCTGTGATTAGGTCTTCAGCACTGGGCAGTGGAAATATATACTGCATGACAAACAAGAGCCTTAGCAGCACATGCAGAGTACAGGAGGGGGCTGGGTAATGACAACAGGAGATTTGAGTACTAATTATTATGACTTTGTATTTAGTACCACCACCTACCAAAAAAAAAAGGAAGAGGAAGAACCTGTCTGAGAAAAACAGGTGTCATTATTTTAGGTTCATGTGATATTCACTACATCAAAATGTAAGTTCTTTTGTTTTGCTCTTCGAATACTCGTATAGAACTCGAAAACGCTTTTGAAACAGGAATAAAAACATGATATGAAAGAAAATATTATTTAAACATGATTTATGAGCTATGGTGGAATTTAAGATAGTGGTTCTGTGGGTTTTAGTGATACTGAGATTAAATCTGCAGTTCACTTTCAAGTATTGAAAACTTGCCTGGTGCTGTAAACAGCTACTTGCAGGAGCTCACTAAACTCTTCTGATCTTCTGATTGTGCACTTGACAAAGTCAGTTAGCAATCGCATTGTAACCACAGCTTTCACATCACTTTCTCACAAATCTGATACATCTAAAATCTACTTTGAGAATGACTAAATCATAATTTGTGTTTGTTTAACCTCTATGTCCGAGGGACATTTAAGCTTATAGTCACCAAACAGTAGAAAATACAACTATTACAATAATACTATAACATTAGTTTATTAAAAGACACACGCATAATTTTCCACAATGAGTCAAAGGGACTCCCCACAAGGCAATATAATTTGCACTCTCTGTGTGTCAGAAGTGTGTCAGAGTCACATGGCTTTTTGGTCTGTTTCCCAAAGGAAATTGCCATGATTCGGTCCCAATAAAACTTTATGTAATGCACATTTGTCTGAGCCATCATTTTAGCCAGACGTGTCTGTAAGCACCTGACATTGAATGCAAAACATTAGGATGTCGTCAGGCTGCAGTGACGGAAGTGAAGAAAGACAAAACCCAGGAGGAATAACAGTCTACAGCTCATTTTCTAGAGAAGCCTGTCATATCTCATATTTCTCTACACTTTAGATTCACACTCTTCCCATGGCTGTCAGCGCCTCAGATCACAGAAAGTCTCTTTCATCTTGCTGCTTCTGAAGACTTGCTAAAAATTTCTCAAAACCACCTACAACCCTTCTAACACGGTCACATCCCTCTGTACCCTGAGGAGAAACATTGTTACGGTCTGGTGTTTAACATTAAAGGACTTTAAAGACATGCCAGTATGAAGGAGACTAAAATGCACAAAGTTTCCTGTGAGGGTTAGTGTTAGGTGTAGGGCCATAGAATATACAATTTGTACAGTATAAAAACCATTACGCCTATGGGATGAACCCACTTTTCACAAAAACAAACAGTGTGTATGTGTGTGTGTGTGTGTAAAAAGGGAGTTGGTTCACTGCCTTATAACTTAAGGCTGACACACACTTTTAAGAACATTACAGCATGCTCTGACACTGATTATCATTTCCACCAAGGGACATTTCATTTTCTGTCTTGCTATAAAACTGCCCACTGAGCAGAGAACAGCAGCACAATCATGTCTCTACAGCTAAATACCTCAAGAGAAAAAATATGGACAATGCATGATTCAATGCTAACAGTAACAAGCCAGCCTGAGACAATGTGATCTATCGTGCAATCCCACCAATACTGACATTAAGGATGAAATGTAAACCGTTTTGATAACAGCAATATTATAAAATATTATCACAATTTAAAATAATAGTTTTCTATTTTAAAATATATTTAATAGATTTTAAATGTTATTTTATTCCTGGTGAATTTTCAGGAGCCTTTCAGATCTTGCAGAATCCATTCTAATATGTTAGAATTTGGTGCTAAAGAAATAATAATTATTTTAATTTTAAATTGATGAATTATGGAAATCCTCAGACAAGTTTCCAACACATTCTGTAGAATGACCGCAAAACTTTCTGCATTTTCATAGTTTCAGAGTTTGCATGTGGTTTGGAACTGAATGCACGTCACTGGTTTTGCTTAAGAAGTATGTTTGGAGACGGCACTTCACACTCTCCATCCCACAGAGATGTGTCGGCCATGGCATGTTATAACAACCACTCAGAGGAGCCAACTCATTAGAGCTTAACTTAATTCTAAAGTCTGCTTTTACAGATCCTCTTCCGTGACAACCAAGAAAAAAAAACATCCAAACATCCGCAATTAATTAAACCCGCATGCTGGGTGAGGCAAGGAATGGGTCCCTTCCTTCACTGGAGACGAGAAAGATAAGGACCCATAATGGATAACATGGAAGACCTTTTCTGGTGAGCGACCATTTTTAATAAAACCACTATCACTTATCTCCATTTAAAGTTGAAGTGTTTCATTTCTGCAACACTAGTGGCACCTTACTGGCTTCCCAAACATCAAGACCCACATATCCTAGCCACCCCTATCTTCCACTGATAAAAGGTAGGCCCAATACTCAGACCATTGGTTGTGGCAGGAGCTCAAAAAGCAGAGAATGGTGCTACAAACACCAAGGTCATCGTTTTAATTTTCAGGAAATGCATAAACTCTTAAAATAAATATATAACTTGAATACAATGTAGGGCTGGGCAATAAATAGCTTACGATAATTATATAAATAATATTATTTTCCTTGATAAAATGATAACAAAAGTTCTATACAACGTTTATGCAACAAAAGTGAAACGAAACAGCATTAGATTTTTACCTTTATATGTGCATATATACTAGGGCTGCACAATTAATCGAATTTGTAATCGCAATTACAATTACAGATGACACAATTATGTAATCGTTTAAAGGCACAATTACACAAAAAAAAAGTTCACTTACATCATTCTGTGTGCATAAGATATGTTGTTGTTCTCTCTACAGATTATCTTAAGGGTTTTTTTCCCAATTGTTTGAATTTCTTTGTTTTAATATAACATAATACCATGCATATATTTACTTTGGTTTGGTTTCTCAGAAAAAAATAAAAATAAAATAATAATAATAATAATTATATATATATATATATATATATATATATATATATATATATATAATATGATATTTGAGGCTTAAAAAAAGAGTGGAAGGAAGAGTGTTTTCCGCTGGTTTATTTTGATATAACAATATGGCATGCAGTGGCTTCAAACAATGGCATAAAGCTATTAAAAAAATTATTCAATCTAAATTGTGCTAATCGTAATATATAATCGCAATTACAATTTCAAGGGAATAATCGACAATTATGATTTTTGTCATAATCGTGCAGCCCTAATATATACTGTGCTATATGTGTGATTTTAACCACGGTCATGATCTAAATGTATGATACTATGGAAGAACCAATGGGGGTTTTTTTTTGATTGTAAATGCTATTATCAGGGTATAAGGCATTATCACGAAATTGAAATCTAATTTTTAAAAAAGTGGTCATAATACAGTATAACAAGTTTAATAACTTTTTCTAATAACAAAAATAACTATGCAATAAAGCAATACAGAAAAAATATAAAGTTAAAAGTTTTAGACCAATTACAGTGCAAAAGAACTATAGGTATCACCAATAGGTATCACTTTACAATAAGATCTCATTAGTTAACCTTAAATAATGCATTAACATTCACAATGAACAAGTGTTACATTTGCTACAGAAGTTATTAATCCTTGTTAAAAAAATACAAGTCTTAGTTCATGTTAGCTCATTAAATGACACAGTTGCAACTTTCAATTTTAACAACATGTTACATAATGGATTTAAAGATTAATGAATGTTCAAAAGAGTTTTTCATAGTCAGTTTTTGTTATAATGAAGCCCTAATGTAAAAAAGCAATAAAGAATCAAAACACTTTCAAACAATATCTAAGGTATGTTGTAGTCCAGATTAAAATGTAAACATTTTTTATAATAAATAGCTATTAATTAATATTATTGTATTAATCGTGTTCCTGTAGCTCAATTGGTCACACATTGCGCTATTAAGCGCAAGGTTGGGGGTTCGATTCCCCGGGAACCCATGATAGGTAAAAATTGATAGTCTGAATGCACTGTAAGTCGCTTTGGATAAAAGCATCTGCTAAATGCATAAATTGAATTTTTTATTTTAATTTAAATAGCTAGGGCTGCTCCGATCACGATCGGCCGATCGTTAATGCACATCATGCGATCGTGATCGGAGCAGCCCTATAAATAGCCTATTAAGTATAATTATTCTCACAGCTGAAAGTGCCCTACCTAACTTAAAATTGCAACAGTTCCTTCAAGTGTGTTACACATAATTTTGGTGTCTTTGGAAAGAAGACCCTATGGGCTTTACTTTTCATCATCCATAGTTGATAATGCTCAAAAAGATTAAAAGTTATAGACACTGAAGTGCCTTGAAAAAAAAAACAGTAGCACACTGAATTTTTTTAATTTGATATAAAATACATAAAATCAGTCCTGGAGCAACCTATAAAAGTAATAGGTTGAAAGTCACATGTCTCACGAGTTTCTAATTCAAATCTAAAGATGATATCATGAAAAATGAGATTCCTGCAAACATTTTCCCTGATACTATGTCTAGTTTAATAGATTAAATCACGCAGTGAAAGCATGAACTCTAAATGTTCTCACACAGTATTCCCTCTACATTGCGAGTAAATCACTTGCATATTCAACTAAATTTTACTCTATGCGACTAAATGATGTCTATCGTTAGCCATTGGTTAATAAATTCTTATATTTTACTCGCCAGTGTGTGTGTCAAGGCTATTATAAGATTAGCACATTTTCAATCACTGAACACTGTCTGGCGGGTAAACTGAAAAATTTACTAGCCAATGGAGATTATATTGCCAAGGTGTGCGTAGAGGGTTGTATACTAAATGTAAAATCATGACATATGGTTAAAACAACAATTATGAGATTATCGTAGATGATATACATCACACACCCCTAGCTGTCCCTGCACATAAAACTGGAACATAACTATTAAAATGATGATAATGTCTTACCTCATCTTTAACAAGTGTTTAGCAGCCAATCCAAACCAACTGACTCGCACCAGCACCACATCCAGCACTAATTTTAACCTCAACCATAAACTCATATGGCAGTAGTATTTGAATAGGCTAGTTTCCAAGAATATGCCTGAATAAATTCTCCTGTAGAGGAACAGGATATAGCAGGCCACGTAACACCACCAACACCACACAGTCTGACCGCAATCACCAGGCTGAAGCCAGCAGAATGGATGCACCAGACTGTGAGGGGCTTCACATAGAGGTTTGGGACTGACATGGAAAAGTGTTAAACAACCAAGGCCCCACTGATGCTTAAAACAGGACATGGTTTTGACCCTTGTTAGCTCTTTACACTGGATTTAAGGGGCAATAGAGAGAATTACATTTACCCATTCGCTTTCAAACACAATGTTAGCACCTGTCATATTAACTGTACTTGCATTACAGAGAGGTTTTCAAAAGGATATGTTTTTCTGTAGCCATGTTTCAGCATGTCATGCAGTCCTGTGTCCTGCACAACCCTGTGTTGGACAGTTTCAGCTGCATGTTGCTTTAGCACTAGTGTGTGGCTAGCAGAGCAAGAGTGCTCCAGGATATTCAGGCTTCCTGCCCAACTTATTTTAGCCTGTCCAAACATAATATGCAAAACTGTGGGGTGAATAAAGAAAGACTGGAAAATTAAACCCTTTTTGCCTCCAAATTTCTAAATTATGAACAATACCACCCGCTCGAATCTTACAAGCCTGTTGGAGCAAGCAACAATTTATGTTCATTCACGAAGTACCATAATGGCCAATAGTGATAAAGTCCCTAATATATAATGCATTCCTTCTAAAAAGCCTTGTCCATTTCTTTTATAAATCCCAAAGCAAAAAGGAAAACATGAAGAGGACATTTTTTAAAGCCTTGCACAAAAAGATCCCATCGTTAGTTTACAGTTATCAGGAAACATTATTTCATTCCAGAAGTAAAAAGCAATTAGACTTCATACGTACAGCTGTAGTATTTCAATGGAACTTGATGCGAGTCAATGTAAAAATAGTGGGGTTTATTTTCAGTTACAGTGCAGGGTTGCAGTGGGAGATCATTTGGAAATCATTAGCAGCCATGTTTGAGTGCATCATCAGAAACTTCTGGAGGGTCTAGGAGACAAAGGCATTTCACAAAAAGCATGAATGATATAATGTGCTAGCCTAAGAGTTAAGACCCACATCCCCCAAACGTCTGTCTGTCCTCCTGTATGAAAATGACCCCGATTAAACAGCACACCACCCACAGCTCAAATGCAAATATACACCCCTCCAGCTTAATATAAAAGCTTTATTCCAACACCTAGCTAGATGCCTTGCTCTCTACAGTCAATCTTCTAGGGATCCTAACTGACATAAGTAGATTTGCATAACTCCTCATCTTTCTGCATCTTTGAAATGTCACTCTCAATGAGCACTGACAAAGTTTCCACAAATTTTTAAAACATACATTTATTTATCAATTATTTAAGCTAACTTTATGCGTCAAAAACATCTTGCTACTCGTGAAATCTACAAGACTGGTGTTAGTTTTAACTCGAAGCATTTTTTGGATTATATTCTTTTAATCATAAATATAAACCAACATTCCTTTGGGACTGGCTTCTCTATAAACAATATTAATCATAAAATTGGACCAAAAGAATGCATTTTAACAGTAAACCTTCATGACTGTGCTTATGAGGCCTTAAAATGCTGTCTACATAGGCATCTCACTAGGCTGGAATAAAGTTTCTTAATGATACAGGACATTCTTTAATTGCACTGTCAATCATGTGAAACGCATTTCACTTCATTTGGCCCTTCCATTATGCCACGTTTGTCCGGACTGTTTAATAGTGTGTGAGTTTAATCCAAGCTTAACACATGGAGCCAAGATTTTCAGTCAGGTTAAGGCTCACAGATTGAGGAGTTGCTACCTGACTTGCATAACTAGATTAAAAACAAAAGACACTTGAGCTGTGTATTTCAGCACAGAGCCGACTTAGCGTACTGTGCTGGATTACCCAGGAAACCACTTCTCTCCTATGCAAATCCACGATTCACTCGTTAGAGAAAAGAAACAATCTCAAGCTGTTTTGATACTCTACAGAGTCCCACATGAAAAAAAAAAAAAAACGGTAAAACTGTCCCGACCATACCAATCTAAGTGAATAAATTTACATTTCCAGTACATTCTGACCATTCCAAGCAACAATCTCACGGCTCCAGAATCATTTCCACAGGCCATAAAAAAACGCAATGTATGTCATCCAACAAAAGGTGGGAGACGACAAAACGACCAGTCTGGTTCCCTGTGTTTTCTCTCTCTCTTTCTGTAAACAGGCCTGTGTGATTTGTCAGGGGACTGAGGGGCCCTGTAAATGTGAAAGAAACTGTCTGTGAACAATGAACTCCGTTACCCTCAATACAGTTTCGAGCCAATTCCCACCGAGCTTGCCGGTACAAAAGCGGAATTCATTTTCCATTCAAGAGCTGCAAACAATTAATTCCAAATGCATAGGTCTTGAGTTTATGAATTATTAAAAACGTATGTGCAGAGCTGGCATCCTGTGAAGTGGTTTGTTTTGAAGTGCCTCTTCATTCTTTAGGTTACGTAATAGAGTGTGATGATTTGTGCTGAATTTATGACACCTTTCCCAAGTAGCTCCTAGAATTGAAAAGAAAAAGTCCTTTGAAAACAGTGGATAAAGGCTTGTAGTGGTAAAGGATGAGTGTTTTATGCTAGTTTACTATCATTTTGAAATTGACCCTCAGGGGAAAAGTACAGCAAAAAATTTGGGTAAAAATAATATATAAAGAAATATAAAGTGAATACCGTATTTTTCGGACTATAAGTCACACCAAAGTATCACATCAGTCCAAAAATAAGTCATGACGAGGATAAAAAAATATATAAATCGCACTGGACTAAAAGTCGCATTTATTTAGATCCTAGAACTAAAAGAAAACTTTACCATCTACAGCCGCAAGAGCGCACTCTCACACCTTTAGACCTTAATGTTTTCGCTTGTTTCATTTCTCTTTGTTCATGTCAAATTCATTTTGATAAATAAGTCGCACCTGACTATAAGTCGCAGGACCAGCCAAACTATGAAAAAAGTGTGACTTATAGTCCGGAAAATACGGAAAGTCTTTTTTTTTTTATTGTGTTCCATGTAAACAAAAACATACAGATTTCCATCAACATACTGTAAGAATGACTCAATGAAAGTATTTAGTCCTCCAAAGGGTTTTAAACAACAGATAAACAAAATTCTCTACTTATCATGTAAATTTGGCATTAATGGTTCAGACAGTTGAAAATTCCCAATGATTCATGATCGGGAATCAAAAGTGGTCCCGTTTACCCAAAACAGTGGAGCCTAGTGGCACCACAGATATTCAACGTACATTTTCAACCGGGGCTAATTGCTTCTGATGAGGACACCAAAGCTATGGCAGAGGACAAAGGAGAGCCTCAGAGTACAGCTATTTTTGGACAGCCATCATCAAAGGGTTTGGTAGAGAAGATCACAGGACGTTCTGCCAGTTTTTCAAACTCCGGTTCCGAGCCAAAGAGCACCAAATTTGTTTGTGTGAGTCGTGCTCCATAAATATTGGCTGTGTAAAAAAAAAGTTGGTTGTAACCCAAGGTTTGATGTTCCAATTAGTCGATTCCTGCACCCTTGGTCATGATGACATTGCCCTCAAAACTAAATTAGTCTTTGTTGTATGATATGGATAGACATTTGCACCCAGCTGTTGGTCTTTCAGAGAACACAAAAGGCCGAAGAGAGAGCCAAGAGCGAGCTTCACATACTGCAAAGATATGTTTGTGTGTGGATATTCACTCTGCAACCAAACATGAATGCTTGTGTTTAAGCAGGATACTGTGAAATGATTTTAAGAGGTTTGTGCTGATCAGAGCAGCAAACGAAAGAACAAAGATACAGCTGGAAAAAGCCAGGAGCAATTATTAAACTTTCAAAACACCAATGACATGCTAAATCTTTTTGACAATTTATACAACAAAAAACTAAATAACGATCTTTATAACCACACTATGAAAGGCAGAAAAACGGTTATCAATTCGTGATCAGCAATCATTCTGTTAAAACTGGGTCAGTGACAATGAGAGCACAAACTGGTTCTCTCACCACATATGTAAGCGAAGCATTACTCAATACTCACACATGCCAATATACTTCGGAAAGAACTGGAATGACATACTAAATGTTGGGGTCAAAGGTTTAAGCAAATTGTTTCCTGACCTACTCTTTCCCACGACTACGTTCGGAGCATTTGTTTATGTCTATAGCTCCTCTGGAATATTGGCAACGGCAGCAATCTTAATGACCTGGCAGAGGCTCACCTGACTGAACTCCAGGCATCCCAGATAACCAGTTCCCAACAATCTGCACACCTCAGCTGTGAAGCAGTGTCTGTAAATGACCTATAAATAAAGCTAAAAAATATATAGTATAGTAGTAATAAGTATAGTAATATTAAATAAAAAAACTAAGTAATAAAAGAAAATGGATAAAGAAGGAGCTTTCTAGTAGTCAGTGGATTTAATTAAACTTATTGTCTATCCCACAGGAGTACTTTGTGGAGTTATCTTTAATTTTATAATTATGTCCATATATAAATATGTCCAGAATGACAAACTGAAAGCTCACAAATTCTTAAATGACTAAGTTGGAAAATTAAAATAGTGTCATTTACTTACCATCAAGTCACTCCAAACTTGTACACTGTAATTTGTGGAATCAGCGCAACAAATAATCAATAATTAGTGAATAATTAAAAGTTTGATCTGTTCCAATAACAAGGTATTACATTGGTTCAGGAAATTCAGAATATAACGCGTTTTTAATGGTGCGTTTTGATGCTTTGATGCAGCCGTGGTCACTATGAAATGTCATGAAAAAATTATTTAAATATGAAATTCATTTTAAATTTAACAGCACAGCACACAAGTTTGAAACGGCATGCAGGTGAGTAAATACTGGCATTGTTTTTATTCAAGGGTTATTTTAAGGATAGATCAAACATATTACATAAGCTTACTTGATTGAGCCTATTGTGAATGTATAACTGCTGATTTCAGTGCTTGTCAAGTCAGGTTGTCCGAAGCCTGACAAGTCAAAAACAGAAAGTAGCTTTCAAGTCCTACAGACAACCTTTAACTGAACCATCTTGACAGGAGCCTCCTACAGCTGTCTTTTGTCTTGGGTCACTGCAGGGGTTGAAGACAGGAGTTGCTTTTTTAGCTGATGTATAACAAGCTTCTCAGTCAAATCTTGACATGACTGTTTACAAGAAGAGTGGACAATCTTAGATCAGGAAGAATGGGCAAATTCTGTCTGCAGATTCCCTCAAGATTCAAGTCCTTATATCCAATTAACTAAGTGCCTTTGTGTGAAAAAAAAAAATCATATAAGTGTTTACATTCACAATCTTACATGTTTACACTTTAGAGCCAACGATATACAAGTTAATGTAAAATACATGAAGGGTGTTCTTTTTTACTGAAAGATTAAAAATCTGTCAGTTAATTCAAGACTAGAGAAAAACCTGACAATTTCAAAATCTGAGGTAAATGCATCATGCATCTGTATCTTGATGAGTGAACCTTTAATAGTTATCAATATTTTATTACACATTCACTGCTGTTTAAATTATTATTATTTCTTTTTTTTTTTAATAAGAAACTAGTTTTTTTTTCAGCACAGATGCATCAAATTTGTCAAAGTGACAGTAAAGGCATTCATAATGTTATAAAAGATTTTTATTTTAAATAAATGCTATTATTTAGAGCTTTTTATTCATCAAATGATCATAAAGAAAAAAAGCCATCAAAGCCATATTTCTGAAGCACCATGTGAATAATGTCTAATGAAAAGTCATAAATTATATTATTAAAATGATGAGATCTTGGAGTTTAAAGGGCAAGAAGTCTTTTCATCTACATGTCATGGAAAAGTTCATTTATTTCAGTAATTCAACTCAAATTTTTTAACTTGTGTATTAAATAAATTCAATGCACACAGACAGAAGTAGTCAAAGTCTTTGGTTCTTTTAATTGTGATGATTTTAGCTTACATTTAACAAAAAAACACTAATTCACTATCTCAACAATTTAGAATATGGTGACATGCCAATAAGCTAATTAGCTCAAAACACCTGCAAAGGTTTCCTGAGCCTTAAAAATGGTTTGGTTCACTAGGCTACACAATCATGGGGAAGAATGCTGATCTGACAGTCGTCCAGAAGACAATCATTGACACCCTTCACAAGGAGGGTAAGACACAAAAATTCATTGCTAAAGAAGCGGGCTGTTCACAGAGTGCTGTATCCAAGCATGTTAACAGAAAGTTGAGTGGAAGGAAAAAGTTTAGAAGAAAAAGATGCACAACCAACCGAGAAAACAGCAGCCTTGTGAGAATAGTAAAGCAAAATCGATTCAAGAATTTGAGTGAATTTCACAAGGAATGGACTGAGGCTGGGGTCAAGGCATACAGACATGTCAAGGAATTTGATAAACCACAGACAACATCTAAGGCGAAGAAGAACTGGACTGTTGCCACTGGTCCAAAGTCCTCTTTTCAGATGAGAGCAAGTTTTGTATTTCATTTGGAAACCAGGGTCCTAGAGTCTGGAGGAAGGGTGGAGAAGCTTATAGCCCAAGTTGCTTGAGGTCCAGTGTTAAGTTTCTACAGTCTGTGATGATTTGGGGTGCAATGTCATCTGCTGGTGTTAGTCCGTTGTGTTTTTTGAAAACCAAAGTCACTGCACCCGTTTACCAAGGAATTTTGGAGCACTTCATGCTTCCTTCTGCTGACCAGCTTTTTGAAGATGCTGATTTCATTTTCCAGCAGGATTTGGCACCTGCCCACTAGGGGTGGTTAATCTGTCTGATTTCCCGATTCGATTCGATTACGATTATTGAAGTCCCGATTCGATTACAGTCGATTTTCGATTATTAACGATTCTCGATTAACGATTATTGATTTTCCATTTCACAACAGTAAGTAGTAAACAAACTGTGTAAATCATTACTAATAAATGGTAGAAACAAACCGAATGCATGTAGCGGTTGGGATTTTCAGTTTACTACATGCAGCAGGCACTCTGATTCCATGTATGGGGCACATATATATTATTCATATGACACACAAACACAAGTAGACAAGACCTTTTTAGTTCAAAATCTATGCCCCGTGTCACATTGCCTCTGCTTCTGCTATGAGCAGCGCGGACAGATCTGCCTCGCGCACGCGCCGAGTGTGCACAGCTCGGACTACTGTCAGGGTCATTGCGACTCCCCACCTTGCCTCCTAACTGTCCTATGAATACTTCGACCTCGTCTAACATATCCAGAGGTATTAGACAAAGTCTCCACTACAATACTGTCACCGTGATTGCGGAGAGGTGCGGTCAGAAGACAAATATACATGTCTAGCGCGGTAAAAATCTCCCGCTTGGTCCCCGCAACACTAACACGCCTGCTAATTTCGCAATGAACACTCCGACCCTTGCAAACATTGTTCACACCTCTGACATTTGGCAAAGGACCATTTACATTGGGCAAAGGATTCACCGTTTGTGCTTGGTGTACTTTCACTTTCAATATCACCGTCATCTTCTGGATACAGATATTCCCCTTCAGAATCAGTGTCCGCGAATAGAAGTCCCAACACTTCATTGCGGGTTTATTGAAGCTTTATTGATGCCATTAGATAATAATAAAAATAATAATGATAATAATAATAATCTAATGCCAATACTCGCTGACGTTGACAACATTGGTCAGATAAAATGGCTCACTCTCACACTAGCTCCGCTTTTTTTTCGCACTGATTCAATGCGCTCTCGAATATTTTGTTAAGGAGCATTACGTTATTTTGAGTCAGAGATTAAGTATTACATGTCTGCTATCTGGTGCAGGGGAGGTCGCGAGAAATTTGACACCCTATTTGACAAAATCGGCCGGTTTTATTCAGTGCCGCATCTTGTCGAGTAAACTCGACCATGGCGCCAAGAGGGTTAGAGCTCCTGCCATGAAAACCAAAATAAATCCACACGCTTGCTTTGAGCCCAGATGGAGCTGGGTGGTTCGGCTGGTTGCTCGCTCCTGGTTTTTCCATTTTACACACCTGTTCTGGCTGCTTGCTAACTGGAACTGGGCGCGTTCGTGACGTTCAACTCCCGGTATAATTTTTTTTACAAAATAAAATAATGCAAAAAAATAAAAATAAAAAATAATCGATTTTTGAAAATGTAATAATCGATTCATACTCGTCCATAACATACTCGCGATTAATCAATAATCGATTTTTTTCACCACCCCTACTGCCCACACTGCCAAAAGCACCAAAAGTTGGTTAAATGACCATGGTGTTGGTGTGCTTGACTGGCCAGCAAACTCACCAGACCTGAACCTGATCGAGAATCTATAGGGTATTGTCAAGAGGAAAATGAGAACAAGAGACCAAAAAATGCAGATGAGCTGAAGGCCACTGTCAAAGAAACCTGGTCTTCCACACCACCTCAGCAGTGCCACAAACTGATCACCTCCATGCCACGACAAATTGAGGCAGTAATTAAGGCAAAAGGATCCCCCACCAAGTATTGAGAACATGTACAGTAAATGAACATACTTTCCAGAAGGCCAACAATTCACTAAAAATTATATATTTTTTATTTCTTATGAAGTATTCTTATTTGTTGATATAGTGAATTTGTTTGTTTTTGTTAAATGGGAGTCAAAATCATTACAATTAAAAGAACCAAAGCCTTAAACTACTTCACTCTGTGTGTACTGAATTTATTTAATACACGAGTTTCACAATCTGAGTTGAATTACTGAAATAAATGAACTTTTCCACGACATTCTCATTTATTGAGATGTACCTGTACTCACTTGCTGACATTTGCCAATTTAATTCATTTTTTAAACCCAAAACACTACAACACACAAAACGCATGGACAAAACAATTACTCTCCAAGCCTTGCAAGCACTGTAACAGGTCTAACCAGTCTGTGCTACAAAAGCCTGAATCACCACATCCAAGCCCTGTAAGCAATTGTTTTAACAGCACATACACAGTCTATACGGCCATACAGCGGTGTAAAAACACTAGAACTCTGGACTGGCTCCTCTGAGACCATCATACAGACCTTAAACAAACAAATAACATTAGGGGAAGCAACAAACTAACAAAAAAAACCTGTTTTAATAGCAGATGGTTTAAATGTCAGCTTCCTGAACTCAGCTGGGCACTGTGTGATTAAGTTTCAATCAAGCTCTTTACTCTTGATTTGATTAAAGTCCATGCAACCCTTCAAAGCTCAAGTCCACTTTGCACTAATGACAGCACTCTACAACGAAAAAAGTCACACTAATTTCATACGGGACATTCAGAACTAACGTGTTGTCTTGTGCATAAGGCGTTTTCTTGTAATGCGTTACAAATGGTTAATTTTGAAAGGTGCAAACAAGTCACACCCAAGATGTTACGGCACTAATTTTGAATGATAATCAACACTTGACAGATACTTAACGAGAGACATTAAACATCTTAATTGAGTTGACATGACTCTTAATAGAGCATAAATAGGGGGTCTAATGCAGAGTGCATTTGAGGATAACCATAATGAAAAGTGCACATGCATTTAAGGGATAGAATGGCATTTCATTCATCAGATCCAAGGCTACAGATGGAAAATACTTTTACATTTTATGGCCAAGACATTCACCACGAGACAAGCAGACAAACATGATTATTCAGCATGTTCCATAGACAAAGGGATTTGCCACAGGATTACAGATTAATACAACCAACAAAAGACGACCGCCACTGAGGAGGATATGCCATATTTAACGGCATAAGTGATTTATGGTACAGGAAATTAAACCAAACATACGGTATCAAATGTCCCACACCAAATATCCAACCACATAAAAAGTTGGAATCCATACAATGTAACAAGCCACAAGTTCAGTTGCTAGTAACTCGAAAAGTGCTTGAAAGTCTTTTTTAATTTCTGTATTAATGTCTTCATTAAAAACAACAAGTCACATAAAAGTCACAAATAATCTGGATTTTCAAGCGTAAAATAGTGTGTTTTGAAACATAGTATTAAACAGACCATCTTGGATCAGCAACAAACCAGCTACCAGCTGTTCATAAGAGTTTAAGATGGTCAAGTTGGTTTTTGGAAGATGGTTACTGGTCAGCCAGCTAATGAGCAGCTTGAACCAGTTACAAACCAGCTACTGTTACCATCAGAAACCCTAAGAATATTCAAATTAATAATAACAATGAAACATTCCAAAACAAACTTTACCCAATCTTTTAGAATCTTTAAAATACAATTAATCAGGATGATCAATCACAAAATTGGTAATTCCATGCAAAGTAATTAAACTTAAAGCAAAAATAACCTCTAGTTTAAACCTATAATCATCAAAAAAACAGAATGATGCATGGGATAATTCAAGCAATACCTCATACATCTGCTTTTTGTCCAGTAGCCCAATCTGAAGGGCACCACCCCTGTAACAGACCCACACACACTCGACGGGCTTCATTGTCTCTCAGTAGTTCATCTTATGGCGAAATGATGCATCTTTTATTTAAAATGCGAGTTTTTGTCAACGGAACATGGTAGACAAGAAGCCCAGACAATAAAAGACTTGAGGTCAAACTGCAGAAGCATTGCAAATGGAACCCGGAGATTGAAAATAAATAAATAAAAAATAAATACAATCTAACCAACAAATATTCACATGAGAAGATTTCATCTCAGGTTACTCTTTTGCAGCACAGCATCTTCTGCATTGTCTCTGTCATCAATAAGCAACAATGGAAACCGATTCTGGATACAGATGGGAGAAACTGTTGTTTGGCTTAAATTAATAATACACATACAAATTATCATATCGGTTGTATGCTAGAAAAACGAGTTAATAAATTTTGATTCTGCTCCCAACCTTTTAGTCATCGAAACTGGGTGTGAAACCTTTAGATTCGGTTTGATTCAGAATGTCAATACAATCAAACCGAACGTCACGCGTGATACATTTAAACTAGATACATTATAAAAGCGAAATGTTTTAATGTCTCAAACTCTGTCATTGTTTCTGGCAGTAAAGGTTTTATTTTTTATTTTTTGTAGGACAGACCGACAGTACACAGACAGCATTACGAGGACACCTTTCCTGAAGTCATGCCAAAAACCGAGTTGTTTGTTAGTGAACAAAAGGCCACAAGGAGCAAGGAATGGGAAAAGTGCGCTTACCCAAAGATCTGTTCCCCAGCTCATAGCGAAAAAAACTCCAAGAACTAACGTCTCCTCCGCTTAAAACTCCAGGGTTGCTTGTTCTTCCCTCTCTCTGCCGTCGTGTAACTCTCTATACTCAAGTGAAGCCAGCAGCGACAACCTCACGGCTCAGGGTTTTCCCATTTCCGACACACAATGCGCCTCTGCCGCGGGGAAATGGAGGGATGCGTTTCGTTTGTCCAAAAGCGCCTCCTATCCGCCAGAGTTTGCAAGTGGGGAGACTGAATAACTACAGTCTGCTGGAGGACAGACATTTTTTTACATTACTATGGAGTTTAATAAGAAATAGTTAACATGTAGTGAGAAATAATGTAATAAGAAATCTATATGGTAAGAATTTTGATCATAATGTTATATTAATTTAATTGTAAATATCTATCATTATATATCAAACATTTAATATGGTATAAATGTCCTGTTAAAGCAACAACTTTACTATAATCAGTGTTGGTAGAGTGGCTCATTTGAAATCTCTTAATATGCGGATATACGTTGAGCAGGTATATTATACAAGATAAAAAAAAAGTTATTTTAGTATAATTGAGATACCATCATTTAAATAAATACATTTCAAGCAAGTTTTTTATATCTATATTTGTTAATATTAAAGTTGTAGTAATTTTTTTTTCTGTTTTTATCATTTTGATTAATTTGTTTTTAAATATATTTGTGTCTGTATAGATTTGATTATTGTTTTATTTTAATTCAAGTTAAACTAAATTAAAATGAGAAATATAGTTTTGGCATAGTGTGCCACACCACAGTACACTGCTCAATTCATAAAAATAATTACAAAATCAAATAATAATAATAAAAATAGAAAATAAGCTCCCAAACTAAGATGTTTCAACAGTTTCTTTATTCATTATTTACATCAAGTGTAACACTGGACTTCACAGTAATATAATATTAAAAGTGAGCTTTAAATTAGAATCACACAAAATATACTTTTTACAAAACAGAAAAAAAATACTGTGTTAATCTGTCAACCTCTGCCTTTTTAATCCCTGTTAAATTCACATATTTAAAATTAAGAGTGTTTTATTTTCATTGCACTTGAAGGACTAGAGAGGTGGCCTTTGGTATAGAAATTTCTTCTGCACTTAAAATCTGACCTTATAGAAAGACAGTCTCCAAAAAAGGTGAGTTCCAGGATTCACCATAAAATAAGTAGATCGATAAATAAATCAAAAATAAATAAAAATGTGAAGAAAAAAAAACCTGATTCATTAGGACTGAATTCTAATGATTGTGAGACTTTGCACCTCAGAGGCCTTATTGTTCATAAAACAAACTATAAGCACAAGATGGTTCTCTCTGAATTGTTCCTCTATACATGATACAATAAAATATCATACAATGCGTAAACTTTCAGGAGAGGTTATCTAAAATAAAACTGACTGATTATAGCAAAAGAAAAAAAATTGCAGTGATAAGGGGTAATAAAATAGAAAAAAAACACCAACGGCTGTTTACTAAAATTTTGAATAAAGGCAAACTGCTCCCTGACAATCATGTAAATCTGACATACAAAACAGTCACTAACTCTTTTCCCCCTCAGCTGTTTGGTAATGAAACATTTTCACACATAATAATCAATGGAATCTATGACCTGCATTTGTTATGAAATAAAGAACCGCTAAATCACACATGAAAAATATTTTTTCTCTGTTAATGTGATGACAATAGAGGTATTCCTGGCAAAGCAAAACAAGTTCACGGGCTCTTTCAGTAAAAGGAGACCAGACTTCAAGCACTGTCTTTTTCTTAGTAAAGGACAGATCATTGCACTTTTCCTATTCAAGTTGGACACCTCACATACCCAGATGTCTGAACAGGGCAGCTTGAATTATAAATCCCATTTTCCACCTTAAAATTGGTAATGAATATTTTAGCACAAAACATATTTACATAGACAGATCTTTAACATGACCTTGCAGTGCACAAAACATTAAATCTCTCACAAAAGGCACCATGTAATATCAGAAAAGCATTGCCCATGGCAGAAAAAAAAGGCAAAACAATTTAGTGTAGGCAAATTAATCCATGATTTAAAGTAAAAAAAAAAAAATAAAAAAAAAAGGTTTTGAACTAACAACATGTATGTTTTTTCTGTTGCAGTCGAACTGAAATGTCATGGAGATTTATGGGCAAAACAATTTCCATATTACATACCCTAGACAGTGAATTAAGGCAAGGCAATTAACATTTATGCTTTAAAAATGTGCTCCAGTGTAATCGGTACAAATCATCAACATTACATTTCAATTATGACATTGCAGAGTACCCACGAAAATCTCATTTATGCAAATTCTAATAGAAATCTATCATTTTATGAATACAGACTCAGAAAACATTTGTAAGTGTTTGTGTCCTGAAGAAAATGTTTCTTATAATAATGCTTCTGTTTATTAAAGTTTGAACTGTTTGAAGAGAGACAATAGAAAAACATAAACACCCAAACAAATGAATACATTCATAATTTAGATGCACAGATGGAGCCCCTCACGCCAAAGTCTCACCACAAGGACACAAGTGAGCATGACCTTCCACGCATGTTTGTGGGTATAAAATAATACGCAATATCTACATAACTATCATAAAAACGGCTGTGCTTTTAATAAAAAATAATTTAAAATTCAAGTTTACAAATGGCGACATTCTAAAGTGAAATCAAAATCAAGTTACAAGCCAATGTGCTAAAGAAAATGTAGTTTGTATTAAAAGTCTTGGCAATGTTTGTGTCTGTAGTGTTGCTGCTTCTGTGTTGTTGGCACCATGACGGTCATAAAATAAATTCAGACTTTCCACGCGAATAATTCCCCCATAGCAAATCAATAAAATCTAGAAACATGTTTAGAATTCTTGAGTGTGAGAACTCTACGAGTCAGACTGTAGATTTGCACCATCTGGCTAATGGGGACATTATCTAAAGGCCACGGATATAAAAGGCCAAATATGATCCATGTGGTGACGGTCCCAACACCTGTTCAACTATGCCACAACAAACCACTACTAGCAACAATAATGCATGGACCATGTCAAAATGAAGAGTAATTACAAACAGATCTACCAAATTATGAATGGTCATCAAATGTCATAGTGTTTAACAAATGCGGTCAAATAAAATGTGACAGTATGGGATGTAGACAGAAGGACTTTTAGTGTGTAAAATGAGACTGAACAAATTTGCATAGAGCTGTGTTTGCACTATATTCATTACTACTACAGCTTCTGAACAAGCAATGTTGTTTATGCTCCAGCGAAACCAATTCACGTCTAAAATGTTTGCATTGACATTCGGATGCAATATCTAGTTACTATGGATCAAACGCAAATGAAATTTCGAAAAAGCAAATGGAAATCTGTAACTAAAAACAAAATGCATTATAAATGGACCAGTTCACATGTAGTCAGCTCACCTTTACCTATGCAACCCCTGTCTATCTGTGAAAACTGATTTCTGTCATACCAAGATACAACTGTAAGTATTCATTTGTCAAAAACAAAACTGTGTGTATTTTGATAATGACAAAAAGCTTATATACAAAAGAACTATGTTCCCAACTGGCAATTTCAAAGAAAAAGTCACCTGTAAACAATAAAAAGTTAGAGAGTGTTTGTAGTATTGTTCTGAGGTACTTCTTAGAGAATATTCTCTGTCCCCCAACATTTAAATAAAACTAGATTGATTCTGGGGCAAAAAAAAAGTCTCAAGGGGTACAGGAGGAGGAGTTTTGGTGGTGGACGCAGTGGCTACCTTTGTACAACATCACTGATTTCTTTAATGCATGTGTTCAAGTTGTCAAGAGCTGGGCTGGTCCCAGGTCCCAATCCCCCACCTGAAGAGGAAGCACGCAGCTCCTTTAGATTCAACTCTAGTTTCCCCACTGCCTCACGAAAGGCAAATTTATTACGTGTCTGGGGGATGCAATCGACATACCCCGAGCAGTAGTCCAAAAGTTGGTGTCCCACATCCAGCACCTGGCTGCTGGAGGAAAGCTCGGTGTTGCCTTGAAGAGCACTACTCAAGCATTCAGCACATTCCAAAAGAGCCTCCTTGCTGATCTTTTCCAGGGGGATCCGCTCTGTCTGCTGCCGAGTTCGTCTAAGGGTGGGTTTGGTGGAAGTAGCGCCAGGTCCGCCACTGGAAGCACCGTTGGCCATTTTAGTTTGGGTGGTGGTGTTACTAGAGGGGACTATGGGGGCTGGAGGCACTTGTGGTGGTGGTATTGATGGACGTGCTCCTCTGGCTTCTCTCCCTGACCTTTTGAAACCATCTCCATTGACCTCTATGTTTCCACTGACCACATCGTCAGCTGCATCGGCACTGTAGGCGTGTTGGAGGGAGCGGAGCATGGGTGGTGGAGGAGGTGCACATTTGGGCTTCACCAGTCGCGGTCGGTCACGATCACCACTGTCAGGCAGCAGTTTAAAGCGGTTGCCCTGAGAGTCCACACCGACTAGGTGAACATCGGCCGAGCTGTGCTTTAGGGTCGGGGAGATCAGGACTGGAACTTTGTGGTTGTGCAGGTTGACCGAACCAAGAGTGGAAATTTTCGATGGAGATGACCAGCCTTGTCTGTCATCTTGCCCATCTTTTCCCCGCGTGTTGGAGTCTGAATCTGCCTCTCCCCCTACACCTGGTGCCCTTACTCCACCAGCGACCCCTCGTGGCAAGAGTTTGGCTTTGGGACGATCTCGTATCTGAGCCGTACCTTCGTCAAGCTTCCTCTGGATTGCATCCGAAGGTCGTACTGCCCCATTCTCTGGCTGTGATGTGGTGGAAGATGTACGCTCTAATGGGGGTTTGCTTCGGTTTCTTGGTAATGTCAACGCCATGCGCTCTAAGTCCGGCAACCCAGCAGACATAGAGGAAGTTGAATTGGAACGAGGGAATGGCTTGGTTCCACTTCCTTCGTCTATTCCAGAAGGCTTACCTGTCCTCAATCCCAGGGTCTTTTTGATAAGGCGAGGGGTGAAAAAGCCTGCAAGGCTTCCCCAACTACTGCTGCTTCCAACTTGACCAGAAGTTGCTCCAGAGTTTGAACTTGAGGGTTTCTGTCCAAACGTGGCCCCACAACAGTGGGACTGCACTTGGTTCCCCTCTCCGTGAGATGGAGAGAAACTCAACCCATCAGTTTGGGGCGAAGGAGGAGGAGGGCATGCAAACCCAGCCGCTGGCTCATATTTTTTATGGGGCTGGGTCTCCATCTCCCGAAAAGAGCTGCTCCTCTTGGGAGGCATAGGGAGATTCTGTTGCTGCTGAGGTGAGGATGAAGAAGAAGAGGAAGACATAGACTTCTTCTTCATGAAAGAACTGAAGAAGCCAGCTTTGCGGTCACGGGTAAAGGTCGTGTCCTGGGAGTCCTCAAGCAAGCTAGAGGGAGACTTATCCCTCTGTTTACGTGGTAGGGCCGGAGAGCTGCTGGAGCGGCCATCACCCACAAAAAGGGATGCTGCAAGACCTGAACACAATAAGACAACAAAACCAAAGGTCAAAGAACAGCAAAAAAAAGAGGTAGCAGTAGAGATGTAAACTAAAACACTTCAGTGGTGGCATATGTAAACAGATCACTACGATAACTTGCTTACATCATTCAGTGCACAAATAACATATTGTGTTAGACTTTGATTGCTTGGCTATAAAATTAATATTTAATTTATTATATTGTTACCAATAGTTGTGTCTCAAGCAAATGTCTCAAAAATAAACATAAAAGTAAAGCATGATGAAGCCTGGTGTAAATGAAGGCTGTTGTATTAGATAACACTGCTGCTATCCCTGACTGTAATTTATAAGAACTAGCCTGAAATATGCTTCTATGCAAGAAACCATGTAGAGTCCCTTTAAATTACTGCTATATTATAGGGACATTAAAGTACATGACACTGAGTCAGGGATATTTCTTTAATTCATGGGGTGAATTTTTGTAGGAGTGGACCAAGATTTTTTCTTTTGTATTTTTTTAACAGGTCCTGTGGCAAACAGAATGCTAGATATTTGTATTATATAGACAGTATCTCTTGATATGTGGGGAAAAGTAAGATTGATAGGACAATCAAAGGCAGGACAATAAATACAGATCAAGGAATACAAAAAACACAAGTATAAATGTTAATAATAAACGTTTTGCATGTTTAAAAGGTGTAATAACATGACAAAAAGATGCATCTCAACCAAAAAATAAATAAATATAAACATCCCCACCCTTAAAGTTTGTTTTATATCAATTTTATATAATTTCAATAAATAGCATATAAAGTAGAAAACAATATTGCACAATACATGATAAATACTTTAATATGGTTAAACAAATTTCAATCAAAATATAAATACACATGCAGTTGTGTTAATGTGTATACTTGGGGTTTAGTGACATTTCAGCAAATGGGAGAAATAGAATGAAATCAGATGCATTTACAGAGATATTTAAAACATGAGAGGGAATATCTGATATAAACGTTTATAATCATGATACATTATGAACATTTAAAATGAATGAGAATAAAAGAGAGATATACAGTACAGACCAAAAGTTTGGACACACCCTCATTCAAGAGTTTTCTTTATTTTCATGACTATGAAAATTGTAGATTCACACTGAAGGCATCAAAACTATGAATTAAATTAATTACATGTGGAATTATATATGGAATTATATACATAACAAAAAAGTGTGAAACAAATGAAAATATTTCACATTTTAGGTTCTTCAAAGTAGCCACCTTTAGCTTTGATTACTGCTTTGCACACTCTTTGGCTTCTCTTGATGAGCTTCAAGAGCTAGTCACCTGAAATGGTCTTCCAACAGTCTTGAAGGAGTTCCCCGAGAGATGCTTAGCACTTGTTGGCCCTTTTACCTTCTGTCTGCGGTCCAGCTCACCCCTAAACCATCTGGATTGGGTTCAGGTCCGGTGACTGTGGAGGCCAGGTCATCTGGCGCAGCACCCCATCACTCTCCTTCTTGGTCAAATAGCCCTTGATGCCTTCAGTGTGACTCTACAATTTTCATAGTCATGAAAATAAAGAATACTCTTTTGAATGAGAAGGTGTTTCCAAACTTTTGGTCTGGACTGTATATAGGATATTACACAGAATGTTTGGATTCATACTATATTTGTGTATAAATAATTGTAGGTTTCCCCGGGTGCTGGAAAAAATAGCTGCCCACTGCTCCGGGTGTGTGTTCACGGTGTGTGTGTGTGTGTGTGTGTTCCCTACTCACTGCTGTGTGTGTGCACTTGGATGGGTTAAATGCAGAGCACCAATTCTGAGTATGGGTGACCATACTTTGGCAAATGTCACGACTTTCACTTTTTTTTATATTTTATTATGTAGCACAGTTAATCGAAAATGAACACGACTCCCATTCTCTTGAGCTTCTGTCTGAGCCGATTGAGCCGGAGTTGGGCCTGTATACCTGCAGGGCCGTGGGGTCCTGCCTCCTCCATATTCTCTTTGTTCTCAGAGTGTTTCTTCTGCCCACGAGACTTTGAGGGCAAAAGTGGCATATCATGGCCTAAGGTGTGCGCAAGTCCACCTTGCCCACCAGATGCGGTTTTACACAGCTCTTCGGCTACCTCTGGAGAGGAGTTAGCAGAAAGACGGTGCAGGTTAATATTTAAATGTAAGTACTATGGGTCAAACTTTCATTAAATATTAACTTCATCTTTATTTCAGTAAATTTTCTATTTTTCACATTCAATACAAAATTCACCTATGTTATTTATTCTTTATTTCCTTTTAAGCCGTTTAATCATACAAGATCTGCATGAAAAGTCCACTCAGTTTACAGCTTCCTGTCATTCAAAACAGATGATGGAGCAATACCTTCTGAGATGCTTGAGTCATGGAACATGGTCTCGAATGCCTGATGAATCTCAGCAAATGAGGGTCTATCCAGTGGACTCCACTGCCAGCCTACCAACACAAACGAAATATGGCTTTACCCAATGACCAAAAGCTACAATATGGTTCAAAATTTGTGTAAAAATAAATAAATAAATAATAATAAAAGAAAGTTCATACTTCTACTAAGCAATGATACATTGAATTGATCAAAAGTGACATTAAAATGTATATAAGGTTATGTTACAAGCAAATTATTTCAAATAAATTTGATATTTTAAAAGTTATATTCCATTAAAAATGTGTCTGATTTCTGTGACATTGAAAGCTACTGAAAATTCAGCTTTGCCATCACAGGAATAAATTATATTTTTAAATATATTAAAATAGAATACAGTTATTTTAAGATTTTAAATAAGACCATTACACAACATTACACAATGCTTAAAGAAAGACTGTATATATGGACACATATGAATTACATTGACCTGTTTTAGTTAACTATGAAAAGTTAAGTGAAAAAATATCAAATGTTATCAAAGTCTCTGTTGATACTCACAGGCTCTCATGAGCTCGTAGACTTTAGGAGGACAGCCCTCGGGCTGCTCCATGCGGTAGCCCTTCTCCAGCAGATCGTACACCTGAGACAGGTCTATTCCTGGGTATGGAGACATGCCATACGTCGCAATCTCCCAAAGCAGAACTCCAAATGCTGGAAAATTGGGAGAATTAAGTGAGTCACTTATTTATATAAGCAATTCAATAATTTCAGTCTGTGACACATAACTGTGTATAGAGTATCAGAAATCCTAACACAATCCTTATGACAAAATTAATTTAGTAACTGACCCCACACATCTGATTTGATGGAGAAGGTGTTATAGGCCAGACTCTCTGGTGCGGTCCATTTGATGGGGAATTTGGCCCCCGCATGAGCGGTGTAGGTGTCGCCTGTCATCAGCCGGCTCAGCCCGAAATCAGCCACCTTGACCACGTGATTCTCTCCAACCAGACAATTACGAGCTGCCCAAGTCCCCTGAGAAAGAAATTAAGAAGATGTAGTGAGATCTCCCGATGAGAACTCCTGAAGCCTACTGATGTCTGAAGAGCTATGCTCACCTGTGGATGAAGTTCTTCTTCTCCAGATACTCCATGGCAGAGGAGATTTGAGTGGCCATGTAGAGCAGCACCACCGCATTCACCTGCTCCCTGTCACACTCACGCAGGTAGTCCAGCAGGTTCCCATGGGGCATGTACTCAGTCACTATGTAGAATGGAGGCTCCAATGTACACACACCTAGGAAGGGGCATTAAAAAATGACCAATTTGGGATAAATCTAAGAACATAATTTGGTAAAAACAAATAATTGTTGCTTATTATGTGAAAGAAGAGTTATGAGAGTAGTACATACTCTCTAATGCCTGTGCAAACTCTAAATGGTTGATTAATGTAGTAGACAAGTTGAGATTTTTTTTTTTTTTTGTTGTCAATTGAACCCAAACAAGTTAAAGCACACACAGCTTCAATTTTGAGTTTTGACTAGTTGTCAACTACCATCAACGAGTTAAAAATCCTACTACACTTACCCAGTAACTGTACCAAATTGGGATGTTTCACCTCCTTCATGACTGCAGCTTCCTTCAGAAACTCGTCAACCTCCATGGTGTCCTCCTTTGAAATAAAGTAATACAATACACATTGAATATGACATAGAAATACATAACAGAACTAGCAAAGCAACTACGAAAAACAAAAATCCTTAAGTGCAATATAATGACCAGCCACTTGGTGGCACACAACACCACATAAACAGTTCAAATGCAATTAAAAACCAATGAAATCGTTTTTTTCCATTACACAACATTAGGAGCATACGCAGAAAAACACGAACCTTTAGTGTTTTTACAGCTACAGTGAGGCTGTACTTTTTCCAAACTCCGACGTAGACCTCTCCGTACTGGCCTCCGCCTAACTTGTGCTTCATGGTGATATCGGTGCGCTCCATCTCCCACTTGTCGTGGATGGGGGAGACACCGTAGACGGTTGGCTTGTTGCATTTTGGAGCGGGATAGTGTAATGTGGTTACCAGACCATCGGCCACTGTGGAATGATGATGAACCAGCTCAGCTAATGTGCTGAAACGACTTTCAGCTGTTACATAGACCTGAGACAGAAGAAGAGACCAGCTTTAAAATCATAGGAAAGGAAGCTTTACTTTCAAGGTAAAGTGAAAGCAGCCTTTGTCTTCAGCCCAACCTTTCCATCAGAGGCGGTGTTGATCCGGTAATGATAGACCCGTCCCTCATAGCGAAGCGAGATGGAGAGCTGGCCAGGGCTGCTCTCGCTCTCTCTCACTAGGAAGCTGCCGTTGATCAGGCTGCTGAGGAGGTACTCAGCAGCGCTGCGGGACACGGGCCCGTGATACCAGCTGTGCTTTTCCAGACTGTTGACGGGGGTGATGTAGTTACTGGGTACCCAACCCTGGCCGTTCTTTGAACGGACTTCACTCCACTCACCATTCTGGTTGTACCCCAACACTCGCAGCTTCTCTCCTGAAATGCAAAAAAGAACAGTACTTTGTACACAGCAATCCAGGTTGTTTTTTTCTCACATTTTTGTGAAATCATTTACTAATGATCCGGCTATGTAAACCTTTGTTATTCATACCAATGCATCTCCCTTGAATGGAATGGAATGAGAGATTAGAAATGCAAGCCACAACAAGTCCATCTTTCAGCCATAAAAAACACATCAGGTCTTTTAGAAGGAAATAAGTGCATCTTTATGTCAGTAACTTTATAGAACCTACAGTATCAGTTCTTAAAAAAGATCAGTTTGAACTTGTCCATTAGGTAATGTTTTCATCCCATAAACTCAGACTGAGAAGAAGCTAGTCTTATATAAGAGTTCTGAGAGCTGCACATATCCTGGAGGCACCCGAGAGTGGAGGAAGAAAAGTCAAGTCACTTTTATTGTCACATCAGCACAGCACATGTGCCTTGGTGAGTGGAATTCTTGGGAGGTTGCACCAGAAATTGCAGAAACAATTAACATATAACCAAAACAGACTTCAACAGGTGAAAATGTGCAATATGCACATACATATA
>NW_020525011.1:0-25818 GCF_003368295.1 Carassius auratus | reverse complement strand
GGACACCTTGGTTCCTTCCCATAGATATGGTGTGGAGGGACACCACTCAACATCACATCAAGACAGCGATCCCGCAGGAACTGAACATAGGGAGTGAAGCTGTAATAAGTGTCCGAAGACTAATGAGTATGGATTATTTCTACTAGGGCAGTCAATCGTTAAATATTTTCACAGAGTGACAGCTGTCACCTCCGATAACATTTTGGGCAGTGTGGCACAAAACACAGTTGCGCTTTGTTTGTCCTGAGATTGAGTCCAGGCTCGTGGACCTTTACAGACCACACCCTGATGTTTTTAATATAATGTGAATTTGAAGAATATCATAATTGAACATTTTTTATTATTATTATTACATTAATCATATATGATAAATTGTGTGGTCCCCTCAAGTTAATTTATTTAATTTTTTTGGTTTGAGGGGGGGGGGGGGGTCAATCTCATTGAGATTGTCATTTGAAAAGAAGAACCCCACCCAAAAAAGTGTGGGCACCCCTGGATTAGAGCATTCGCACTTCATCTTTAAAGAACTTTCTTTTCTACCTCCACAAGTTATCTGTTATGTTTGATCGACTGCATACATACTTCAAACAGAGTATCTGTGATACAGGCATCCTGCTGGTAGAGCAGGACTGGAGGGAAAACAGCACAAACACACCAGAACACACAAGACACCCCTCAAGACCACAAAACACAACTCGGCACAACACAAGGAGAAACAACATGATGTAATAAAGGGGAAAAAAATCAAGAAAAAGAAGATAGAAAATAGACAAATAAGGAAATATATAAGCTTAGACTACAAGTATCAAATCAAAGCAATAAGGAGAATACAAGACTAGAAAGGATACTGATGAACAACCAAAGAAAACATTACGAGTAAATACGAGCAAGATAAATGAAGATAAAAAAAGACAATCAAAAGCAAAAACTACAAGAACACACAATTGCAGCGAATAACAAGGCAAGACTGGAAAACAGAGCAGCAAGTCAGTAACTGTCTCTAGAGCACAAGACAATCAGCCAACACAAGAGGAAGAAACAGAACAATATAAAGGGAGGAAAGTAAACAGGGGCCAGGTGACCACAATTAATGAAATGAGAACAAGACAAGGATTAAACAAGATAAACATGACCAAGGGAAGAAAGGACGTGAAACACATGGAAGACACAAAGACAAATCAACGTGTAAAGACACGACAAAGAAACAAAAATATTAAACAAAGGCAACACAGAAAAAGTTTGCCTCCCGCGAGAAGCTAAACTGGACCCCAACCGTCACCCACCGAGCGAAGCTTCACTATTGATCTTCACTGTCAGTGAGAGATATAAAGCAGGTATTCGCTATGGTTAGAGTGACTCAGCTGAGCAAGGGTGAGTGAGAGCATCACACCACCGGACACCTTGGTTCCTTCCCATAGATATGGTGTGGAGGGACACCACTCAACATCACCATCCAAGACAGCGATCCCGCAGGAAACTGAACATAGAGGAGTGAAGCTGTAATAAGTGTCCGAAGACTAATGAGTATGCAGTATTTCTACTAGGGCAGTCAATCGTTAAAATATTTTCACAGAGTGACAGCTGTCGCCTCCGATAACATTTTGGGCAGTGTGGCACAAAACACAGTTGCGCTTTGTTCGTTCTGAGATTTTTGTCCAGGCTCGTGGACCTTTACAGACCACACCCTGATGTTTTTAATATAATGTGAATTTGAAGAATATCATAATTGAACATTTTTTTTATTATTATTATTACATTAATTCAATATAAAGATAAATGTGTTGGTCCCCACAAGTTAATTTATTAACTTGTTATCTCATTGAGTTTGTTATTTGAAAAGAAGAACCCCACCCAAAAAGTGTGGGCACACCTGGGTTAGAGCATTCACACTTTATCTTTAAAGAACTTTGTTTTCTACTTCCACAAGTTTATTTGTTATGTTTGATCGACTGCATACATACTTCAAACAGAGTATTTGTGATACAGGCATCCTGCTGGTAGAGCAGGACTGGAGGGAAAAACAGCACAAACACACCAGAACACACAAGACACCCCTCAAGACCACAAAACACAACTCGGCACAACACAAGGAGAAACAACATGATGTAATAAAAGGGGAAAAAAATCAAGAAAAAGAAGAAAACTAAAAAATAGAAAAATAATTAAATATATAAGCTTAGACCAGGGGCGGCGTTAGGGGTGGGCTAAGGGGGCTGGAGCCCCGAATGTTTTCAGTAAAGCCCCGAATGTTTTTATTACCACCATGCCATCAATGAGTTTTCATGCCCAATAAAGTAATTTATATTAGAATTTAAATAAATAAATAAATGTCTCTCAACTCTCAGGTCTACAGTGTCTGTCAATTTACGCGTTGTCATTCACACCCGACGAAAACCGTCCACTGAGTCTAGTTCTTCTGACTGACATGTAAACTGTCCAACCATCGATGAGCGTCTGTACGATCCAGCCAATGAAATGAGATTTTTTGGAGGCAGGCGGTTTGTTGGTGTATAGTATTTTACTATATCAATTTTGTTTTGAAAATTAAAATAGATATTTCAAAATTCTTCAAAAAGAGGAAGTAAAACACCCCCAGGCAACACATGAATGCCAAGATACATCAGCTTCAGGTATCTGTAAATTTTAATCATAGTATTATATTTCTTTTTCGGTTTTAAATTGTGTCTGATTTAACGTTACATTTTGAACATCTAACAGTTAACGATTGCGCAGCACAGTCTTTAGGACACACACACACACACACACACACAGAGCGGTTATAATGTTTGGTTAGCACGGTCTGTGGCAGACTTTTCATGTCAGGGCAACAATGCAATAAACAAGATAATAAAAAAAGACATATTTCGCCAAGGAAATGGTTCCAAACAAAGCATGTTTTTGTGCTCTGCAGCAACACACAGCGGTGTTTACTGAATAAATTTGCTTGAGTAAATGATTCACTGACCCATTCAAAAAACAGTTGCTTACTTTTTTCTGAATGAATCTTCCGTTTCTAACGAATCCATTGATTAAATTACTGACAGACTCAACCATTAAGGCAGTGGCATGCCGCCACCTAGTGGCAAAGTACCATTCTAATTTTTTTCATAATTTCATATTTCTGTATTCCAAATTTTATATTTATGGATTTTTCTGGGCTAAGCCCCAGATCTCCACTCACCCTAGAACTGGCCCAAAGAAAACATTACGAGTGAATACGAGCAAGATAAATGAAGATAAAAAAAGACAAAAGCAAAAACTACAAGAACACACAATTGCAGCGAATAACAAGGCAAGACTGGAAAACAGAGCAGCAAGTCAGTAACTGTCTCTAGAGCACAAGACAAATCAGCCAACACAAGAGGAAGAAACAACAATATAAAGGGAGGAAAGTAAACAGGGGCCAGGTGACCACAATTAATGAAATGAGAACAAGACAAGGATTAAACAAGATAACATGACCAAGGGAAGAAAGGACGTGAAACACATGGAAGACACAAAGACAAACCAACGTGTAAAGACACGACAAAGAAACAAAAATATTAAACAAAGCCAACACAGAAAAAGTTTGCCTCCCGCGAGAAGCTAAACTGGACCCCAACCGTCACCCACCGAGCGAAGCTTCACTATTGATCTTCACTGTCAGTGAGAGATATAAAGCAGGTATTCGCTATGGTAAGAGTGACTCAGCTGAGCAAGGGTGAGTGAGAGCATCACACCACCGGACACCTTGGTTCCTTCCCATAGATATGGTGTGGAGGGACACCACTCAACATCACCATCCAAGACAGCGATCCCGCAGGAAACTGAACATAGAGGAGTGAAGCTGTAATAAGTGTCCGAAGACTAATGAGTATGGATTATTTCTACTAGGGCAGTCAATCGTTAAATATTTTCACAGAGTGACAGCTGTCACCTCCGATAACATTTTGGGCAGTGTGGCACAAAACACAGTTGCGCTTTGTTTGTCCTGAGATTGAGTCCAGGCTCGTGGACCTTTACAGACCACACCCTGATGTTTTTAATATAATGTGAATTTGAAGAATATCATAATTGAACATTTTTTATTATTATTATTACATTAATTCAATATATAGATAAATGTGTTGGTCCCCTCAAGTTAATTTATTTAAATTTTTTGTTGAGGGGGGGGGGGGGGGTCAATCTCATTGAGATTGTCATTTGAAAATAAGAACCCCACCCAAAAAAGTGTGGGCACCCCTGGATTAGAGCATTCGCACTTTATCTTTAAAGAACTTTCTTTTCTACCTCCACAAGTTTATCTGTTATGTTTGATCGACTGCATACATACTTCAAACAGAGTATCTGTGATACAGGCATCCTGCTGGTAGAGCAGGACTGGAGGGAAAAACAGCACAAACACACCAGAACACACAAGACACCCCTCAAGACCACAAAACACAACTCGGCACAACACAAGGAGAAACAACATGATGTAATAAAAGGGGAAAAAAATCAAGAAAAAGAAGATAGAAAATAGACAAATAAGGAAATATATAAGCTTAGACTACAAGTATCAAATCAAAGCAATAAGGAGAATACAAGACTAGAAAGGATACTGATGAACAACCAAAGAAAACATTACGAGTAAATACGAGCAAGATAAATGAAGATAAAAAAGACAATCAAAAGCAAAAACTACAAGAACACACAATTGCAGCGAATAACAAGGCAAGACTGGAAAACAGAGCAGCAAGTCAGTAACTGTCTCTAGAGCACAAGACAAATCAGCCAACACAAGAGGAAGAAACAGAACAATATAAAGGGAGGAAAGTAAACAGGGGCCAGGTGACCACAATTAATGAAATGAGAACAAGACAAGGATTAAACAAGATAACATGACCAAGGGAAGAAAGGACGTGAAACACATGGAAGACACAAAGACAAATCAACGTGTAAAGACACGACAAAGAAACAAAAATATTAAACAAAGGCAACACAGAAAAAGTTTGCCTCCCGCGAGAAGCTAAACTGGACCCCAACCGTCACCCACCGAGCGAAGCTTCACTATTGATCTTCACTGTCAGTGAGAGATATAAAGCAGGTATTCGCTATGGTAAGAGTGACTCAGCTGAGCAAGGGTGAGTGAGAGCATCACACCACCGGACACCTTGGTTCCTTCCCATAGATATGGTGTGGAGGGACACCACTCAACATCACCATCCAAGACAGCGATCCCGCAGGAAACTGAACATAGAGGAGTGAAGCTGTAATAAGTGTCCGAAGACTAATGAGTATGCAGTATTTCTACTAGGGCAGTCAATCGTTAAAATATTTTCACAGAGTGACAGCTGTCACCTCCGATAACATTTTGGGCAGTGTGGCACAAAACACAGTTGCGCTTTGTTTGTTCTGAGATTTTTGTCCAGGCTCGTGGACCTTTACAGACCACACCCTGATGTTTTTAATATAATGTGAATTTGAAGAATATCATAATTGAACATTTTTTTTTTATTATTATTACATTAATTCAATATAAAGATAAATGTGTTGGTCCCCACAAGTTAATTTATTAACTTGTTATCTCATTGAGTTTGTTATTTGAAAAGAAGAACCCCACCCAAAAAAGTGTGGGCACACCTGGGTTAGAGCATTCACACTTTATCTTTAAAGAACTTTGTTTTCTACTTCCACAAGTTTATTTGTTATGTTTGATCGACTGCATACATACTTCAAACAGAGTATTTGTGATACAGGCATCCTGCTGGTAGAGCAGGACTGGAGGGAAAAACAGCACAAACACACCAGAACACACAAGACACCCCTCAAGACCACAAAACACAACTCGGCACAACACAAGGAGAAACAACATGATGTAATAAAAGGGGGAAAAAATCAAGAAAAAGAAGAAAACTAAAAAAATAGAAAAATAAGTAAATATATAAGCTTAGACCAGGGGCGGCGTTAGGGGTGGGCTAAGGGGGCTGGAGCCCCGAATGTTTTCAGTAAAGCCCCGAATGTTTTTATTACCACCATGCCATCAATGAGTTTTCATGCCCAATAAAGTAATTTATATTAGAATTTAAATAAATAAATAAATGTCTCTCAACTCTCAGGTCTACAGTGTCTGTCAATTTACGCGTTGTCATTCACACCCGACGAAAACCATCCACTGAGTCTAGTTCTTCTGACTGACATGTAAACTGTCCAACCATCGATGAGCGTCTGTACGATCCAGCCAATGAAATGAGATTTTTTGGAGGCAGGCGGTTTGTTGGTGTATAGTATTTTACTATATCAATTTTGTTTTGAAAATTAAAATAGATATTTCAAAATTCTTCAAAAAGAGGAAGTAAAACACCCCCAGGCAACACTTGAATGCCAAAATACATCAGCTTCAGGTATCTGTAAATTTTAAATCATAGTATTTTATTTCTTTTTCGGTTTTAAATTGTGTCTGATTTAACGTTACATTTTGAACATCTAACAGTTAACGATTGCGCAGCACAGTCTTTAGGACACACACACACACACACAGAGCGGTTATAATGTTTGGTTAGCACGGTCTGTGGCAGACTTTTCATGTCAGGGCAACAATGCAATAAACAAGATAATAAAAAAAGACATATTTCGCCAAGGAAATGGTTCCAAACAAAGCATGTTTTTGTGCTCTGCAGCAACACACAGCGGTGTTTACTGAATAAATTTGCTTGAGTAAATGATTCACTGACCCATTCAAAAAACAGTTGCTTACTTTTTTTCTGAATGAATCTTCCGTTTCTAACGAATCCATTGATTAAATTACTTACAGACTCAACCATTAAGGCAGTGGCATGCCGCCACCTAGTGGCAAAGTACCATTCTAATTTTTTTCATAATTTCATATTTCTGTATTCCAAATTTTATATTTATGGATTTTTCTGGGCTAAGCCCCAGATCTCCACTCACCCTAGAACCGGCCCAGGCTTAGACTACAAGTATCAAATCAAAGCAATAAGGAGAATACAAACTAGAAAGGATACTGATGAACAACCAAAGAAAACATTATGAGTAAATACGAGCAAGATAAATGAAGATAAAAAAAGACAATCAAAAGCAAAAACTACAAGAACACACAATTGCAGCGAATAACAAGGCAAGACTGGAAAACAGAGCAGCAAGTCAGTAACTGTCTCTAGAGCACAAGACAAATCAGCCAACACAAGAGGAAGAAACAGAACAATATAAAGGGAGGAAAGTAAACAGGGGCCAGGTGACCACAATTAATGAAATGAGAACAAGACAAGGATTAAACAAGATAACATGACCAAGGGAAGAAAGGACGTGAAACACATGGAAGACACAATCAACGTGTAAAGACACGACAAAGAAACAAAAATATTAAACAAAGGCAACACAGAAAAAGTTTGCCTCCCGCGAGAAGCTAAACTGGACCCCAACCGTCACCCACCGAGCGAAGCTTCACTATTGATCTTCACTGTCAGTGAGAGATATAAAGCAGGTATTCGCTATGGTAAGAGTGACTCAGCTGAGCAAGGGTGAGTGAGAGCATCACACCACCGGACACCTTGGTTCCTTCCCATAGATATGGTGTGGAGGGACACCACTCAACATCACCATCCAAGACAGCGATCCCGCAGGAAACTGAACATAGAGGAGTGAAGCTGTAATAAGTGTCCGAAGACTAATGAGTATGCAGTATTTCTACTAGGGCAGTCAATCGTTAAAATATTTTCACAGAGTGACAGCTGTCGCCTCCGATAACATTTTGGGCAGTGTGGCACAAAACACAGTTGCGCTTTGTTTGTTCTGAGATTTTTGTCCAGGCTCGTGGACCTTTACAGACCACACCCTGATGTTTTTAATATAATGTGAATTTGAAGAATATCATAATTGAACATTTTTTTTTATTATTATTACATTAATTCAATATAAAGATAAATGTGTTGGTCCCCACAAGTTAATTTATTAACTTGTTATCTCATTGAGTTTGTTATTTGAAAAGAAGAACCCCACCCAAAAAAGTGTGGGCACACCTGGGTTAGAGCATTCACACTTTATCTTTAAAGAACTTTGTTTTCTACTTCCACAAGTTTATTTGTTATGTTTGATCGACTGCATACATACTTCAAACAGAGTATTTGTGATACAGGCATCCTGCTGGTAGAGCAGGACTGGAGGGAAAAACAGCACAAACACACCAGAACACACAAGACACCCCTCAAGACCACAAAACACAACTCGGCACAACACAAGGAGAAACAACATGATGTAATAAAAGGGGAAAAAAATCAAGAAAAAGAAGAAAACTAAAAAAATAGAAAAATAAGTAAATATATAAGCTTAGACCAGGGGCGGCGTTAGGGGTGGGCTAAGGGGGCTGGAGCCCCGAATGTTTTCAGTAAAGCCCCGAATGTTTTTATTACCACCATGCCATCAATGAGTTTTCATGCCCAATAAAGTAATTTATATTAGAATTTAAATAAATAAATAAATGTCTCTCAACTCTCAGGTCTACAGTGTCTGTCAATTTACGCGTTGTCATTCACACCCGACGAAAACCATCCACTGAGTCTAGTTCTTCTGACTGACATGTAAACTGTCCAACCATCGATGAGCGTCTGTACGATCCAGCCAATGAAATGAGATTTTTTGGAGGCAGGCGGTTTGTTGGTGTATAGTGTTTTACTATATCAATTTTGTTTTGAAAATTAAAATAGATATTTCAAAATTCTTCAAAAAGAGGAAGTAAAACACCCCCAGGCAACACTTGAATGCCAAAATACATCAGCTTCAGGTATCTGTAAATTTTAATCATAGTATTATATTTCTTTTTCGGTTTTAAATTGTGTCTGATTTAACGTTACATTTTGAACATCTAACAGTTAACGATTGCGCAGCACAGTCTTTAGGACACACACACACACACACACACACAGAGCGGTTACAATGTTTGGTTAGCACGGTCTGTGGCAGACTTTTCATGTCAGGGCAACAATGCAATAAACAAGATAATAAAAAAAGACATATTTCGCCAAGGAAATGGTTCCAAACAAAGCATGTTTTTGTGCTCTGCAGCAACCCACAGCGGTGTTTACTGAATAAATTTGCTTGAGTAAATGATTCACTGACCCATTCAAAAAACAGTTGCTTACTTTTTTTCTGAATGAATCTTCCGTTTCTAACGAATCCATTGATTAAATTACTTACAGACTCAACCATTAAGGCAGTGGCATGCCGCCACCTAGTGGCAAAGTACCATTCTAATTTTTTTCATAATTTCATATTTCTGTATTCCAAATTTTATATTTATGGATTTTTCTGGGCTAAGCCCCAGATCTCCACTCACCCTAGAACCGGCCCAGGCTTAGACTACAAGTATCAAATCAAAGCAATAAGGAGAATACAAGACTAGAAAGGATATTGATGAACAACCAAAGAAAACATTACGAGTAAATACGAGCAAGATAAATGAAGATAAAAAAAGACAATCAAAAGCAAAAACTACAAGAACACACAATTGCAGCGAATAACAAGGCAAGACTGGAAAACAGAGCAGCAAGTCAGTAACTGTCTCTAGAGCACAAGACAAATCAGCCAACACAAGAGGAAGAAACAGAACAATATAAAGGGAGGAAAGTAAACAGGGGCCAGGTGACCACAATTAATGAAATGAGAACAAGACAAGGATTAAACAAGATAACATGACCAAGGGAAGAAAGGACGTGAAACACATGGAAGACACAAAGACAAATCAACGTGTAAAGACACGACAAAGAAACAAAAATATTAAACAAAGGCAACACAGAAAAAGTTTGCCTCCCGCGAGAAGCTAAACTGGACCCCAACCGTCACCCACCGAGCGAAGCTTCACTATTGATCTTCACTGTCAGTGAGAGATATAAAGCAGGTATTCGCTATGGTAAGAGTGACTCAGCTGAGCAAGGGTGAGTGAGAGCATCACACCACCGGACACCTTGGTTCCTTCCCATAGATATGGTGTGGAGGTACACCACTCAACATCACCATCCAAGACAGCGATCCCGCAGGAAACTGAACATAGAGGAGTGAAGCTGTAATAAGTGTCCGAAGACTAATGAGTATGCAGTATTTCTACTAGGGCAGTCAATCGTTAAAATATTTTCACAGAGTGACAGCTGTCACCTCCGATAACATTTTGGGCAGTGTGGCACAAAACACAGTTGCGCTTTGTTTGTTCTGAGATTTTTGTCCAGGCTCGTGGACCTTTACAGACCACACCCTGATGTTTTTAATATAATGTGAATTTGAAGAATATCATAATTGAACATTTTTTTTATTATTATTATTACATTAATTCAATATAAAGATAAATGTGTTGGTCCCCACAAGTTAATTTATTAACTTGTTATCTCATTGAGTTTGTTATTTGAAAAGAAGAACCCCACCCAAAAAAGTGTGGGCACACCTGGGTTAGAGCATTCACACTTTATCTTTAAAGAACTTTGTTTTCTACTTCCACAAGTTTATTTGTTATGTTTGATCGACTGCATACATACTTCAAACAGAGTATTTGTGATACAGGCATCCTGCTGGTAGAGCAGGACTGGAGGGAAAAACAGCACAAACACACCAGAACACACAAGACACCCCTCAAGACCACAAAACACAACTCGGCACAACACAAGGAGAAACAACATGATGTAATAAAAGGGGAAAAAAATCAAGAAAAAGAAGAAAACTAAAAAAAATAGAAAAATAAGTAAATATATAAGCTTAGACCAGGGGCGGCGTTAGGGGTGGGCTAAGGGGGCTGGAGCCCCGAATGTTTTCAGTAAAGCCCCGAATGTTTTTATTACCACCATGCCATCAATGAGTTTTCATGCCCAATAAAGTAATTTATATTAGAATTTAAATAAATAAATAAATGTCTCTCAACTCTCAGGTCTACAGTGTCTGTCAATTTACGCGTTGTCATTCACACCCGACGAAAACCATCCACTGAGTCTAGTTCTTCTGACTGACATGTAAACTGTCCAACCATCGATGAGCGTCTGTACGATCCAGCCAATGAAATGAGATTTTTTGGAGGCAGGCGGTTTGTTGGTGTATAGTGTTTTACTATATCAATTTTGTTTTGAAAATTAAAATAGATATTTCAAAATTCTTCAAAAAGAGGAAGTAAAACACCCCCAGGCAACACTTGAATGCCAAAATACATCAGCTTCAGGTATCTGTAAATTTTAATCATAGTATTTTATTTCTTTTTCGGTTTTAAATTGTGTCTGATTTAACGTTACATTTTGAACATCTAACAGTTAACGATTGCGCAGCACAGTCTTTAGGACACACACACACACACACAGAGCGGTTATAATGTTTGGTTAGCACGGTCTGTGGCAGACTTTTCATGTCAGGGCAACAATGCAATAAACAAGATAATAAAAAAAGACATATTTCGCCAAGGAAATGGTTCCAAACAAAGCATGTTTTTGTGCTCTGCAGCAACACACAGCGGTGTTTACTGAATAAATTTGCTTGAGTAAATGATTCACTGACCCATTCAAAAAACAGTTGCTTACTTTTTTTCTGAATGAATCTTCCGTTTCTAACGAATCCATTGATTAAATTACTTAGACTCAACCATTAAGGCAGTGGCATGCCGCCACCTAGTGGCAAAGTACCATTCTAATTTTTTTCATAATTTCATATTTCTGTATTCCAAATTTTATATTTATGGATTTTTCTGGGCTAAGCCCCAGATCTCCACTCACCCTAGAACCGGCCCAGGCTTAGACTACAAGTATCAAATCAAAGCAATAAGGAGAATACAAACTAGAAAGGATACTGATGAACAACCAAAGAAAACATTATGAGTAAATACGAGCAAGATAAATGAAGATAAAAAAAGACAATCAAAAGCAAAAACTACAAGAACACACAATTGCAGCGAATAACAAGGCAAGACTGGAAAACAGAGCAGCAAGTCAGTAACTGTCTCTAGAGCACAAGACAAATCAGCCAACACAAGAGGAAGAAACAGAACAATATAAAGGGAGGAAAGTAAACAGGGGCCAGGTGACCACAATTAATGAAATGAGAACAAGACAAGGATTAAACAAGATAACATGACCAAGGGAAGAAAGGACGTGAAACACATGGAAGACACATCAACGTGTAAAGACACGACAAAGAAACAAAAATATTAAACAAAGGCAACACAGAAAAAGTTTGCCTCCCGCGAGAAGCTAAACTGGACCCCAACCGTCACCCACCGAGCGAAGCTTCACTATTGATCTTCACTGTCAGTGAGAGATATAAAGCAGGTATTCGCTATGGTAAGAGTGACTCAGCTGAGCAAGGGTGAGTGAGAGCATCACACCACCGGACACCTTGGTTCCTTCCCATAGATATGGTGTGGAGGTACACCACTCAACATCACCATCCAAGACAGCGATCCCGCAGGAAACTGAACATAGAGGAGTGAAGCTGTAATAAGTGTCCGAAGACTAATGAGTATGCAGTATTTCTACTAGGGCAGTCAATCGTTAAAATATTTTCACAGAGTGACAGCTGTCGCCTCCGATAACATTTTGGGCAGTGTGGCACAAAACACAGTTGCGCTTTGTTTGTTCTGAGATTTTTGTCCAGGCTCGTGGACCTTTACAGACCACACCCTGATGTTTTTAATATAATGTGAATTTGAAGAATATCATAATTGAACATTTTTTTTATTATTATTATTACATTAATTCAATATAAAGATAAATGTGTTGGTCCCCACAAGTTAATTTATTAACTTGTTATCTCATTGAGTTTGTTATTTGAAAAGAAGAACCCCACCCAAAAAAGTGTGGGCACACCTGGGTTAGAGCATTCACACTTTATCTTTAAAGAACTTTGTTTTCTACTTCCACAAGTTTATTTGTTATGTTTGATCGACTGCATACATACTTCAAACAGAGTATTTGTGATACAGGCATCCTGCTGGTAGAGCAGGACTGGAGGGAAAAACAGCACAAACACACCAGAACACACAAGACACCCCTCAAGACCACAAAACACAACTCGGCACAACACAAGGAGAAACAAAATGATGTAATAAAAGGGGAAAAAAATCAAGAAAAAGAAGAAAACTAAAAAATAGAAAAATAATTAAATATATAAGCTTAGACCAGGGGCGGCGTTAGGGGTGGGCTAAGGGGGGGCCTGTGAAGCCCCGAATGTTTTTATTACCACCATGCCATCAATGAGTTTTCATGCCCAATAAAGTAATTTATATTAGAATTTAAATAAATAAATAAATGTCTCTCAACTCTCAGGTCTACAGTGTCTGTCAATTTACGCGTTGTCATTCACACCCGACGAAAACCGTCCACTGAGTCTAGTTCTTCTGACTGACATGTAAACTGTCCAACCATCGATGAGCGTCTGTACGATCCAGCCAATGAAATGAGATTTTTTGGAGGCAGGCGGTTTGTTGGTGTATAGTATTTTACTATATCAATTTTGTTTTGAAAATTAAAATAGATATTTCAAAATTCTTCAAAAAGAGGAAGTAAAACACCCCCAGGCAACACATGAATGCCAAGATACATCAGCTTCAGGTATCTGTAAATTTTAATCATAGTATTATATTTCTTTTTCGGTTTTAAATTGTGTCTGATTTAACGTTACATTTTGAACATCTAACAGTTAACGATTGCGCAGCACAGTCTTTAGGACACACACACACACACACACACAGAGCGGTTATAATGTTTGGTTAGCACGGTCTGTGGCAGACTTTTCATGTCAGGGCAACAATGCAATAAACAAGATAATAAAAAAAGACATATTTCGCCAAGGAAATGGTTCCAAACAAAGCATGTTTTTGTGCTCTGCAGCAACACACAGCGGTGTTTACTGAATAAATTTGCTTGAGTAAATGATTCACTGACCCATTCAAAAAACAGTTGCTTACTTTTTTTCTGAATGAATCTTCCGTTTCTAACGAATCCATTGATTAAATTACTGACAGACTCAACCATTAAGGCAGTGGCATGCCGCCACCTAGTGGCAAAGTACCATTCTAATTTTTTTCATAATTTCATATTTCTGTATTCCAAATTTTATATTTATGGATTTTTCTGGGCTAAGCCCCAGATCTCCACTCACCCTAGAACTGGCCAGGCTAGACTACAAGTATCAATCAACATAAGGAATACAAGACTGAAAGGATACTGATGAACAACCAAGAAATACGAAATACGAGCAGAAATGAAGATAAAAAAGACAAAAGCAAAAACTACAAGAACACACAATTGCAGCGAATAACAAGGCAAGACTGGAAAACAGAGCAGCAAGTCAGTAACTGTCTCTAGAGCACAAGACAAATCAGCCAACACAAGAGGAAGAAACAACAATATAAAGGGAGGAAAGTAAACAGGGGCCAGGTGACCACAATTAATGAAATGAGAACAAGACAAGGATTAAACAAGATAACATGACCAAGGGAAGAAAGGACGTGAAACACATGGAAGACACAAAGACAAACCAACGTGTAAAGACACGACAAAGAAACAAAAATATTAAACAAAGCCAACACAGAAATAGTTTGCCTCCCGCGAGAAGCTAAACTGGACCCCAACCGTCACCCACCGAGCGAAGCTTCACTATTGATCTTCACTGTCAGTGAGAGATATAAAGCAGGTATTCGCTATGGTAAGAGTGACTCAGCTGAGCAAGGGTGAGTGAGAGCATCACACCACCGGACACCTTGGTTCCTTCCCATAGATATGGTGTGGAGGGACACCACTCAACATCACCATCCAAGACAGCGATCCCGCAGGAAACTGAACATAGAGGAGTGAAGCTGTAATAAGTGTCCGAAGACTAATGAGTATGGATTATTTCTACTAGGGCAGTCAATCGTTAAATATTTTCACAGAGTGACAGCTGTCACCTCCGATAACATTTTGGGCAGTGTGGCACAAAACACAGTTGCGCTTTGTTTGTCCTGAGATTGAGTCCAGGCTCGTGGACCTTTACAGACCACACCCTGATGTTTTTAATATAATGTGAATTTGAAGAATATCATAATTGAACATTTTTTATTATTATTATTACATTAATTCAATATATAGATAAATGTGTTGGTCCCCTCAAGTTAATTTATTTAAATTTTTTGTTGAGGGGGGGGGGGGGTCAATCTCATTGAGATTGTCATTTGAAAATAAGAACCCCACCCAAAAAAGTGTGGGCACCCCTGGATTAGAGCATTCGCACTTTATCTTTAAAGAACTTTCTTTTCTACCTCCACAAGTTTATCTGTTATGTTTGATCGACTGCATACATACTTCAAACAGAGTATCTGTGATACAGGCATCCTGCTGGTAGAGCAGGACTGGAGGGAAAAACAACACAAACACACCAGAACACACAAGACACCCCTCAAGACCACAAAACACAACTCGGCACAACACAAGGAGAAACAACATGATGTAATAAAAGGGGAAAAAAATCAAGAAAAAGAAGATAGAAAATAGACAAATAAGGAAATATATAAGCTTAGACTACAAGTATCAAATCAAAGCAATAAGGAGAATACAAGACTAGAAAGGATACTGATGAACAACCAAAGAAAACATTACGAGTGAATACGAGCAAGATAAATGAAGATAAAAAAAGACAAAAAGCAAAAACTACAAGAACACACAATTGCAGCGAATAACAAGGCAAGACTGGAAAACAGAGCAGCAAGTCAGTAACTGTCTCTAGAGCACAAGACAAATCAGCCAACACAAGAGGAAGAAACAGAACAATATAAAGGGAGGAAAGTAAACAGGGGCCAGGTGACCACAATTAATGAAATGAGAACAAGACAAGGATTAAACAAGATAACATGACCAAGGGAAGAAAGGACGTGAAACACATGGAAGACACAAAGACAAATCAACGTGTAAAGACACGACAAAGAAACAAAAATATTAAACAAAGGCAACACAGAAAAAGTTTGCCTCCCGCGAGAAGCTAAACTGGACCCCAACCGTCACCCACCGAGCGAAGCTTCACTATTGATCTTCACTGTCAGTGAGAGATATAAAGCAGGTATTCGCTATGGTAAGAGTGACTCAGCTGAGCAAGGGTGAGTGAGAGCATCACACCACCGGACACCTTGGTTCCTTCCCATAGATATGGTGTGGAGGTACACCACTCAACATCACCATCCAAGACAGCGATCCCGCAGGAAACTGAACATAGAGGAGTGAAGCTGTAATAAGTGTCCGAAGACTAATGAGTATGCAGTATTTCTACTAGGGCAGTCAATCGTTAAAATATTTTCACAGAGTGACAGCTGTCACCTCCGATAACATTTTGGGCAGTGTGGCACAAAACACAGTTGCGCTTTGTTTGTTCTGAGATTTTTGTCCAGGCTCGTGGACCTTTACAGACCACACCCTGATGTTTTTAATATAATGTGAATTTGAAGAATATCATAATTGAACATTTTTTTTATTATTATTATTACATTAATTCAATATAAAGATAAATGTGTTGGTCCCCACAAGTTAATTTATTAACTTGTTATCTCATTGAGTTTGTTATTTGAAAAGAAGAACCCCACCCAAAAAAGTGTGGGCACACCTGGGTTAGAGCATTCACACTTTATCTTTAAAGAACTTTGTTTTCTACTTCCACAAGTTTATTTGTTATGTTTGATCGACTGCATACATACTTCAAACAGAGTATTTGTGATACAGGCATCCTGCTGGTAGAGCAGGACTGGAGGGAAAAACAGCACAAACACACCAGAACACACAAGACACCCCTCAAGACCACAAAACACAACTCGGCACAACACAAGGAGAAACAACATGATGTAATAAAAGGGGAAAAAAATCAAGAAAAAGAAGAAAACTAAAAAAAATAGAAAAATAAGTAAATATATAAGCTTAGACCAGGGGCGGCGTTAGGGGTGGGCTAAGGGGGCTGGAGCCCCGAATGTTTTCAGTAAAGCCCCGAATGTTTTTATTACCACCATGCCATCAATGAGTTTTCATGCCCAATAAAGTAATTTATATTAGAATTTAAATAAATAAATAAATGTCTCTCAACTCTCAGGTCTACAGTGTCTGTCAATTTACGCGTTGTCATTCACACCCGACGAAAACCATCCACTGAGTCTAGTTCTTCTGACTGACATGTAAACTGTCCAACCATCGATGAGCGTCTGTACGATCCAGCCAATGAAATGAGATTTTTTGGAGGCAGGCGGTTTGTTGGTGTATAGTGTTTTACTATATCAATTTTGTTTTGAAAATTAAAATAGATATTTCAAAATTCTTCAAAAAGAGGAAGTAAAACACCCCCAGGCAACACTTGAATGCCAAAATACATCAGCTTCAGGTATCTGTAAATTTTAATCATAGTATTATATTTCTTTTTCGGTTTTAAATTGTGTCTGATTTAACGTTACATTTTGAACATCTAACAGTTAACGATTGCGCAGCACAGTCTTTAGGACACACACACACACACACACACACAGAGCGGTTACAATGTTTGGTTAGCACGGTCTGTGGCAGACTTTTCATGTCAGGGCAACAATGCAATAAACAAGATAATAAAAAAAGACATATTTCGCCAAGGAAATGGTTCCAAACAAAGCATGTTTTTGTGCTCTGCAGCAACCCACAGCGGTGTTTACTGAATAAATTTGCTTGAGTAAATGATTCACTGACCCATTCAAAAAACAGTTGCTTACTTTTTTTCTGAATGAATCTTCCGTTTCTAACGAATCCATTGATTAAATTACTTACAGACTCAACCATTAAGGCAGTGGCATGCCGCCACCTAGTGGCAAAGTACCATTCTAATTTTTTTCATAATTTCATATTTCTGTATTCCAAATTTTATATTTATGGATTTTTCTGGGCTAAGCCCCAGATCTCCACTCACCCTAGAACCGGCCCAGGCTTAGACTACAAGTATCAAATCAAAGCAATAAGGAGAATACAAGACTAGAAAGGATATTGATGAACAACCAAAGAAAACATTACGAGTAAATACGAGCAAGATAAATGAAGATAAAAAAAGACAATCAAAAGCAAAAACTACAAGAACACACAATTGCAGCGAATAACAAGGCAAGACTGGAAAACAGAGCAGCAAGTCAGTAACTGTCTCTAGAGCACAAGACAAATCAGCCAACACAAGAGGAAGAAACAGAACAATATAAAGGGAGGAAAGTAAACAGGGGCCAGGTGACCACAATTAATGAAATGAGAACAAGACAAGGATTAAACAAGATAACATGACCAAGGGAAGAAAGGACGTGAAACACATGGAAGACACATCAACGTGTAAAGACACGACAAAGAAACAAAAATATTAAACAAAGGCAACACAGAAAAAGTTTGCCTCCCGCGAGAAGCTAAACTGGACCCCAACCGTCACCCACCGAGCGAAGCTTCACTATTGATCTTCACTGTCAGTGAGAGATATAAAGCAGGTATTCGCTATGGTAAGAGTGACTCAGCTGAGCAAGGGTGAGTGAGAGCATCACACCACCGGACACCTTGGTTCCTTCCCATAGATATGGTGTGGAGGTACACCACTCAACATCACCATCCAAGACAGCGATCCCGCAGGAAACTGAACATAGAGGAGTGAAGCTGTAATAAGTGTCCGAAGACTAATGAGTATGCAGTATTTCTACTAGGGCAGTCAATCGTTAAAATATTTTCACAGAGTGACAGCTGTCACCTCCGATAACATTTTGGGCAGTGTGGCACAAAACACAGTTGCGCTTTGTTTGTTCTGAGATTTTTGTCCAGGCTCGTGGACCTTTACAGACCACACCCTGATGTTTTTAATATAATGTGAATTTGAAGAATATCATAATTGAACATTTTTTTTTATTATTATTATTACATTAATTCAATATAAAGATAAATGTGTTGGTCCCCACAAGTTAATTTATTAACTTGTTATCTCATTGAGTTTGTTATTTGAAAAGAAGAACCCCACCCAAAAAAGTGTGGGCACACCTGGGTTAGAGCATTCACACTTTATCTTTAAAGAACTTTGTTTTCTACTTCCACAAGTTTATTTGTTATGTTTGATCGACTGCATACATACTTCAAACAGAGTATTTGTGATACAGGCATCCTGCTGGTAGAGCAGGACTGGAGGGAAAAACAGCACAAACACACCAGAACACACAAGACACCCCTCAAGACCACAAAACACAACTCGGCACAACACAAGGAGAAACAACATGATGTAATAAAAGGGGAAAAAAATCAAGAAAAAGAAGAAAACTAAAAAAAATAGAAAAATAAGTAAATATATAAGCTTAGACCAGGGGCGGCGTTAGGGGTGGGCTAAGGGGGCTGGAGCCCCGAATGTTTTCAGTAAAGCCCCGAATGTTTTTATTACCACCATGCCATCAATGAGTTTTCATGCCCAATAAAGTAATTTATATTAGAATTTAAATAAATAAATAAATGTCTCTCAACTCTCAGGTCTACAGTGTCTGTCAATTTACGCGTTGTCATTCACACCCGACGAAAACCATCCACTGAGTCTAGTTCTTCTGACTGACATGTAAACTGTCCAACCATCGATGAGCGTCTGTACGATCCAGCCAATGAAATGAGATTTTTTGGAGGCAGGCGGTTTGTTGGTGTATAGTGTTTTACTATATCAATTTTGTTTTGAAAATTAAAATAGATATTTCAAAATTCTTCAAAAAGAGGAAGTAAAACACCCCCAGGCAACACTTGAATGCCAAAATACATCAGCTTCAGGTATCTGTAAATTTTAATCATAGTATTATATTTCTTTTTCGGTTTTAAATTGTGTCTGATTTAACGTTACATTTTGAACATCTAACAGTTAACGATTGCGCAGCACAGTCTTTAGGACACACACACACACACACACACAGAGCGGTTATAATGTTTGGTTAGCACGGTCTGTGGCAGACTTTTCATGTCAGGGCAACAATGCAATAAACAAGATAATAAAAAAAGACATATTTCGCCAAGGAAATGGTTCCAAACAAAGCATGTTTTTGTGCTCTGCAGCAACACACAGCGGTGTTTACTGAATAAATTTGCTTGAGTAAATGATTCACTGACCCATTCAAAAAACAGTTGCTTACTTTTTTTCTGAATGAATCTTCCGTTTCTAACGAATCCATTGATTAAATTACTTACAGACTCAACCATTAAGGCAGTGGCATGCCGCCACCTAGTGGCAAAGTACCATTCTAATTTTTTTCATAATTTCATATTTCTGTATTCCAAATTTTATATTTATGGATTTTTCTGGGCTAAGCCCCAGATCTCCACTCACCCTAGAACCGGCCCAGGCTTAGACTACAAGTATCAAATCAAAGCAATAAGGAGAATACAAGACTAGAAAGGATACTGATGAACAACCAAAGAAAACATTACGAGTAAATACGAGCAAGATAAATGAAGATAAAAAAAAGACAATCAAAAGCAAAAACTACAAGAACACACAATTGCAGCGAATAACAAGGCAAGACTGGAAAACAGAGCAGCAAGTCAGTAACTGTCTCTAGAGCACAAGACAAATCAGCCAACACAAGAGGAAGAAACAGAACAATATAAAGGGAGGAAAGTAAACAGGGGCCAGGTGACCACAATTAATGAAATGAGAACAAGACAAGGATTAAACAAGATAACATGACCAAGGGAAGAAAGGACGTGAAACACATGGAAGACACATCAACGTGTAAAGACACGACAAAGAAACAAAAATATTAAACAAAGGCAACACAGAAAAAGTTTGCCTCCCGCGAGAAGCTAAACTGGACCCCAACCGTCACCCACCGAGCGAAGCTTCACTATTGATCTTCACTGTCAGTGAGAGATATAAAGCAGGTATTCGCTATGGTAAGAGTGACTCAGCTGAGCAAGGGTGAGTGAGAGCATCACACCACCGGACACCTTGGTTCCTTCCCATAGATATGGTGTGGAGGGACACCACTCAACATCACCATCCAAGACAGCGATCCCGCAGGAAACTGAACATAGAGGAGTGAAGCTGTAATAAGTGTCCGAAGACTAATGAGTATGGATTATTTCTACTAGGGCAGTCAATCGTTAAATATTTTCACAGAGTGACAGCTGTCACCTCCGATAACATTTTGGGCAGTGTGGCACAAAACACAGTTGCGCTTTGTTTGTCCTGTTATTGAGTCCAGGCTCGTGGACCTTTACAGACCACACCCTGATGTTTTTAATATAATGTGAATTTGAAGAATATCATAATTGAACATTTTATATTATTATTATTACATTAATTCAATATATAGATAAATGTGTTGGTCCCCTCAAGTTAATTTATTTAAATTTTTTGTTGAGGGGGGGGGGGGGTCAATCTCATTGAGATTGTCATTTGAAAAGAAGAACCCCACCCAAAAAAGTGTGGGCACCCCTGGATTAGAGCATTCACACTTTATCTTTAAAGAACTTTCTTTTCTACCTCCACAAGTTTATCTGTTATGTTTGATCGACTGCATACATACTTCAAACAGAGTATCTGTGATACAGGCATCCTGCTGGTAGAGCAGGACTGGAGGGAAAAACAGCACAAACACACCAGAACACACAAGACACCCCTCAAGACCACAAAACACAACTCGGCACAACACAAGGAGAAACAACATGATGTAATAAAAGGGGAAAAAAATCAAGAAAAAGAAGATAGAAAATAGACAAATAAGGAAATATATAAGCTTAGACTACAAGTATCAAATCAAAGCAATAAGGAGAATACAAGACTAGAAAGGATACTGATGAACAACCAAAGAAAACATTACGAGTAAATACGAGCAAAATAAATGAAGATAAAAAAAGACAATCAAAAGCAAAAACTACAAGAACACACAATTGCAGCGAATAACAAGGCAAGACTGGAAAACAGAGCAGCAAGTCAGTAACTGTCTCTAGAGCACAAGACATATCAGCCAACACAAGAGGAAGAAACTGAACAATATAAAGGGAGGAAAGTAAACGGGGGCCAGGTGTCCACAATTAAAGAAATGAGAACAAGACAAGGATTAAACAAGATAACATGACCAAGGGAAGAAAGAAGGTGGAACACATGGAAGACACAACAGGGAGAAACAACATGACTTAATAAAGGGGGAAAAATAAAACAAGAAAAAGAAGAAATGAAAAACTTAACAAATATGGAATTATATAAGATTAGACAATCAGTATAAAATCAAAGCCATAATGAGAATACAAAACTAGAAAGGTCTCTAGAGCACAAGACAAACCAGCCAACAAAAGAGGAATAAACAGAACGATATAAAGGGAGGAAAGTAAACAGGGGCCAGGTGACCACAATTAATGAAATGAGAACAAGACAAGGATTAAACAAGATAACATGACCAAGGGAAGAAAGGACGTGAAACACATGGAAGACACATCAACGTGTAAAGACACGACAAAGAAACAAAAATATTAAACAAAGGCAACACAGAAAAAGTTTGCCTCCCGCGAGAAGCTAAACTGGACCCCAACCGTCCCCCACCGAGCGAAGCTTCACTATTGATCTTCACTGTCAGTGAGAGATATAAAGCAGGTATTCGCTATGGTAAGAGTGACTCAGCTGAGCAAGGGTGAGTGAGAGCATCACACCACCGGACACCTTGGTTCCTTCCCATAGATATGGTGTGGAGGGACACCACTCAACATCACCATCCAAGACAGCGATCCCGCAGGAAACTGAACATAGAGGAGTGAAGCTGTAATAAGTGTCCGAAGACTAATGAGTATGCAGTATTTCTACTAGGGCAGTCAATCGTTAAAATATTTTCACAGAGTGACAGCTGTCGCCTCCGATAACATTTTGGGCAGTGTGGCACAAAACACAGTTGCGCTTTGTTTGTTCTGAGATTTTTGTCCAGGCTCGTGGACCTTTACAGACCACACCCTGATGTTTTTAATATAATGTGAATTTGAAGAATATCATAATTGAACATTTTTTTTATTATTATTATTACATTAATTCAATATAAAGATAAATGTGTTGGTCCCCACAAGTTAATTTATTAACTTGTTATCTCATTGAGTTTGTTATTTGAAAAGAAGAACCCCACCCAAAAAAGTGTGGGCACACCTGGGTTAGAGCATTCACACTTTATCTTTAAAGAACTTTGTTTTCTACTTCCACAAGTTTATTTGTTATGTTTGATCGACTGCATACATACTTCAAACAGAGTATTTGTGATACAGGCATCCTGCTGGTAGAGCAGGACTGGAGGGAAAAACAGCACAAACACACCAGAACACACAAGACACCCCTCAAGACCACAAAACACAACTCGGCACAACACAAGGAGAAACAACATGATGTAATAAAAGGGGAAAAAAATCAAGAAAAAGAAGAAAACTAAAAAAAATAGAAAAATAAGTAAATATATAAGCTTAGACCAGGGGCGGCGTTAGGGGTGGGCTAAGGGGGCTGGAGCCCCGAATGTTTTCAGTAAAGCCCCGAATGTTTTTATTACCACCATGCCATCAGTGAGTTTTCATGCCCAATAAAGTAATTTATATTAGAATTTAAATAAATAAATAAATGTCTCTCAACTCTCAGGTCTACAGTGTCTGTCAATTTACGCGTTGTCATTCACACCCGACGAAAACCATCCACTGAGTCTAGTTCTTCTGACTGACATGTAAACTGTCCAACCATCGATGAGCGTCTGTACGATCCAGCCAATGAAATGAGATTTTTTTGGAGGCAGGCGGTTTGTTGGTGTATAGTATTTTACTATATCAACTTTGTTTTTGAAAATTAAAATAGATATTTCAAAATTCTTCAAAAAGAGGAAGTAAAACACCCCCAGGCAACACTTGAATGCCAAGATACATCAGCTTCAGGTATCTGTAAATTTTAATCATAGTATTATATTTCTTTTTCGGTTTTAAATTGTGTCTGATTTAACGTTACATTTTGAACATCTAACAGTTAACGATTGCGCAGCACAGTCTTTAGGACACACACACACACACACACACACACACACACACACAGAGCGGTTATAATGTTTGGTTAGCACGGTCTGTGGCAGACTTTTCATGTCAGGGCAACAATGCAATAAACAAGATAATAAAAAAAGACATATTTCGCCAAGGAAATGGTTCCAAACAAAGCATGTTTTTGTGCTCTGCAGCAACACACAGCGGTGTTTACTGAATAAATTTGCTTGAGTAAATGATTCACTGACCCATTCAAAAAACAGTTGCTTACTTTTTTTCTGAATGAATCTTCCGTTTCTAACGAATCCATTGAGTAAATTACTGACAGACTCAACCATAAAGGCAGTGGCATGCCGCCACCTAGTGGCAAAGTACCATTCTAATTTTTTTTTATAATTTCATATTTCTGTATTCCAAATTTTATATTTAAGGATTTTTCTGGGCTAAGCCCCAGATCTCCACTCACCCTAGAACCGGCCCAGGCTTAGACTACAAGTATCAAATCAAAAGCAATAAGGAGAATACAAGACTAGAAAGGATACTGATGAACAACCAAAGAAAACATTACGAGTGAATACGAGCAAGATGAATGAAGATAAAAAAAGACGAAAGCAAAAACTACAAGAACACACAATTGCAGCGAATAACAAGGCAAGACTGGAAAACAGAGCAGCAAGTCAGTAACTGTCTCTAGAGCACAAGACAAATCAGCCAACACAAGAGGAAGAAACAGAACAATATAAAGGGAGGAAAGTAAACAGGGGCCAGGTGACCACAATTAATGAAATGAGAACAAGACAAGGATTAAACAAGATAACATGACCAAGGGAAGAAAGGACGTGAAACACATGGAAGACACAAAGACAAATCAACGTGTAAAGACACGACAAAGAAACAAAAATATTAAACAAAGGCAACACAGAAAAAGTTTGCCTCCCGCGAGAAGCTAAACTGGACCCCAACCGTCACCCACCGAGCGAATCTTCACTATTGATCTTCACTGTCAGTGAGAGATATAAAGCAGGTATTCGCTATGGTAAGAGTGACTCAGCTGAGCAAGGGTGAGTGAGAGCATCACACCACCGGACACCTTGGTTCCTTCCCATAGATATGGTGTGGAGGGACACCACTCAACATCACCATCCAAGACAGCGATCCCGCAGGAAACTGAACATAGAGGAGTGAAGCTGTAATAAGTGTCCGAAGACTAATGAGTATGGATTATTTCTACTAGGGCAGTCAATCGTTAAATATTTTCACAGAGTGACAGCTGTCACCTCCGATAACATTTTGGGCAGTGTGGCACAAAACACAGTTGCGCTTTGTTTGTCCTGTTATTGAGTCCAGGCTCGTGGACCTTTACAGACCACACCCTGATGTTTTTAATATAATGTGAATTTGAAGAATATCATAATTGAACATTTTATATTATTATTATTACATTAATTCAATATATAGATAAATGTGTTGCGTCCCCTCAGTTAATTTATTTAAATTTTTGTTGAGGGGGGGGGGGGGTCAATCTCATTGAGATTTGTCATTTTGAAAAGAAGAACCCCACCAAAAAAGTGTGGCACCCCTGGATTAGAGCATTCACACTTTATCTTTAAAGAACTTTCTTTTCTACCTCCACAAGTTTATCTGTTATGTTTGATCGACTGCATACATACTTCAAACAGAGTATCTGTGATACAGGCATCCTGCTGGTAGAGCAGGACTGGAGGGAAAAACAGCACAAACACACCAGAACACACAAGACACCCCTCAAGACCACAAAACACAACTCGGCACAACACAAGGAGAAACAACATGATGTAATAAAAGGGGAAAAAATCAAGAAAAAGAAGATAAAAAATAGACAAATAAGGAA